>NW_026652278.1:139101402-139301144 GCF_009828535.3 Hylobates moloch
GGGACATGGATGAAACTGGAAAACATCATTCTCAGTAAACTATCGCAAGGACAAAAAACCAAACACCGCATGTTCTCACTCATAGGTGGGAATTGAATAGTGAGAACACATGGACACAGGAAGGGGGGTACATCACACTCTGGGGACTGTTGGGGGGTGGGGGGAGGGGGAGGGACAGCATTAGGAGATATACCTAATGCTAAATGAGGAGTTAATGGGTGCAGCAAACCAACACGGCACATGGATACATATGTAAGAAACTTGCACATTGTGCACATGTACCCTAAAACCTAGAGTATAATAATAAAAAAAATAAAAAATAAAAATTGAGTCACAGAGAAGTTAAAAAAGAAGTCAAGATAGGAGAATCACTTGAACCTAGAAGTCCATAGACCAAGCTGGGCAACATAGGGAGACCCTATCTCTAATATATATATATATATTTTTAGATAGTTTAGATGTATAGATATATATGAAAGATGTATAGATATATATGAAAAATATAAGGAGAAATGTATATGCATTTTTTCATATATATATATGGGTATTCATTCCAGAAGTTGTTGAACATAGAGTATTTTTTAAGTTTTATTTTTTCATACTAGTTAAAAAATGCTAGTTTGATTTTTGGTGAACTAAAGTTTCAGAAATGGTTGTGAGTATTTAACGTTTGTGTACCTGATAATTTATTCTCCCTCAAATTCAGTCATTCTCTCACGTAGGTAAGCTCATTCCTGAACAGTGAAGGAGGAAGGAACTGTATACACTTGGAAAGTAGGGTGAGGTGTCTTCTCCTTTGATCAGCCTATGTCAACATTCCCTTCTACCAATATTATTTTCACTTGAGGGTTCAGATTGCCACTGTTTGGCAGGAAGGAAGAGAGAACTCTCAATAGAATGTGATTTAATATGTTGAATGACAATTTGTGCTTTGTCAGACTGCTTGGGAAAAGGATTAGAGGCAGTGTAAATGATCTGCTGTATCTGGTTGTAAAAACATTTCAGGCATCTTTCAAAAGTAACATTAAACCCCTGGTCTCCAGTTCCCCAAAGTTGCTTCTCATTGACAGGTTTCTCTCGGTAGGAGTAAGTCAGGGAATAAACCGGTCCCAGACTCTCCTTTGCTGCTTCTGCCATGTCATGCCTTGCCTGGCCGTCAGGGCACACAGCCCAGGGAGGACTGAAGGCCTGCGTCCAGCCTCCTGCAGCCAGGGAGCTGCTGGCGTCTGACTTGCTGTGAAGGTGATCCTGTTCTGCTTTCAGAACTGATGACAGTTTGCTACGTCTAGCTGAGCACTGAGGGCAGCCGTCATGCCAGGTCAATGTTCAGGTTTACCCTGGACTCCGTGCTGGGGTTCCATTTGAGATTCTCTTAATTTTGAGGGGAGTCATTGCTCATGATGAATGAAAGACACAGGGAGGGGCTGGGGAAAGCTGGAGGCCAGCCCCTCGCGGCCCTTGGGCTCTTTCGCAGAGAAGAACTGGATGGAGTTGAGCTTGCTGGGCACAGGGGATGACGTGGTCTTTGTTCCAAAGTGGATAGATCCCAGAAAGAAAATACATTAAAAGGAAATCATAGCAGCGGTCTACCAGTGGGTTTTGGTCCATTTGCCTGAAAATTGGCCCTTCTGTTGGAGCTGAATTTCTCCAATTAGCTGAACGTTTTTGTGGTGAAGCACTGTGGAAAAAGTGGCTTCACTGAAAGAGCAATCATAGAGTCTTCTAGACTTTATAAATAGACTCAGGACAAGGAGAAGAACTGCCCTGTGGAGATACGGTTCATCTCTTGCTCAGCCATCTCCCCCACCCTCCCCAGGAACACACTTATGAAAGAAAGAGCTCAGAAAACTCTTCCTTGGAGTTTTCAGTGGTGCAGTTGGTTAGTGTGCAGCACTTATACAGAAACCTCTTCCTTAACAGAATCTTCTGCACAGTGTCCTCCAGGTGTCCCCCTCAGTACCTGCCATAAACAATTTCCTCTTCCAGCCATCACCACCATCTCTAACTCCTGCTTGTCTGGATTCAGTTGTTCTAGATCTCCATTTCTGAGATTTTCTCTCTTAACCCTTAATTGTAAGCTGGGTCAGGAGTCAATAATAATTATTTTGTACCATCAGTTTTCAAGATTAGTCTGGGGAGCTAGCTAATCAGAACCTGGAATTTCTCTTATGCTTCATTTTTAGGAGAATTTGAAATCCGTCTGGCCAGGTACGGTGGCTCACGCCTGTAATCCCAGCACTTCGGGAGGCTGAGGCAGGCGGATCACCTGAGGTCAGGAGTTCGAGACCAGCCTCAACATGGAGAATCCCCGTCTCTACTAAAAATAGAAAATTAGCCGGGCGTGGTGGTGCATGCCTGTAATCCCAGCTACACGGGAGGCTGAGGCAGGAGAATTGCTTGAACCTGGGAGGCGGAGGTTGCGGTGAGCCGAGATCACGCCATTGCACTCCAGCCTGGGCAACAAGAGTGAAACTCCATCTCAAAAAAAAAAAAAAAGAAATCCATCTGAGATGTTTTTTGAGAGCAAGGTCCTTGCTGTTGCTGGCGTTCTTGCTTGCGTTGTTTCTAGGACCTGGGAGTGAGGAAACGTGAAGCTTTAATCAGCTACAAGCTGTTGGGGGCTGGGGTTATGGACCTCTGTGTGTGTCACATTTGCTTCCATGGCAGTTTAGGACCATCGCCTATAAAATCAAGGCCAAGTCAGTGCCATCTTTATAGAACATTGCTGCCTCTGCAGGGTTGCCTGGAGCAGTTAAAATTTAATGGGGACTGAGGATTAGGCCAAAGGGCCAAGCCTTGATGGGTGCAGATCAGGTGCATTTTATGGTAGCTGGGAGGACCGTGAAAGCCAGAAGACTAATAGAGGGAAATAACTGCTCTTGTGAGCTCTCTTTTCCGTCTTCTGCATTTTCTACCCAAGCCCACAATGTATACAAATGATATTATACTAAACATATTTAATAAAATGGTCCCCTGTGAATGCATAAATTGTGCAACTCATTTAAAAAAAATTTAGCTTTGGTATTAAATTCATCCTGTGGTATTACCACAAAAGCCTAACTCTCTTGTAGTACCCTCCCTGATGTCCAAAGGGAAATGGAAGTTTGTCTATGTGTGGAATTTTAATGTTGGGCTATTAGAAATTATAATCCAAGATACCAGCTCAGAAGACAAGTCCCTTTTAGAGTTGTCTAATTTATTATGCACTAAGTGGCAACTGAGAATGACTTAAAGAACCAATAGGTGACCAGAAAGGAAGAGGTTGGACCCCACAGGGCTGGTGTGCTGCTTGGAGCTATTCTTGATTTCATTGGTTTATACCTGGACTCCTTATAGTGAGGAAGTCATTGTGGCCGCCATTATGCCTTTTATCTTCCATTATCTGATTTTGATCATTGTGTTTTCTTGTAGGGAAAACATTCCTCATTGTGTATTATCTGTGATTTATTTTAAGCATCTTTGATTAAAAAAAATGTGAAGACAGGACACCCAGATGCTGTCAGGCTGAACCGTAAATGTAATTTTATCATTTGATTGACTAATCAAGTAAGGCCATATCATTATTAGTGGAGTTTTTTCTTCTCCGGGTATTTTTTGATATTCGATGCTTTTTTTCCCTCCTAGGTGACAATCCTTACCCTTCCAAGGAGGACACCCCTACCAGCAGTCTGGACTCACTTTCCTCCCCATCTCCTGTGACTGCAGCTATCCCTGGGCCTCCTGGACCAGACAAAAATCACCTTCTGGCAGATGGAGGGAGCTTTGGAGACTGGGCATCCACTATGTAAGTAACCATGCTTCTGTTGGGTGCTGAAGGGAGGAAGCCATGACTTTGTTCATTCTGAAGTTTCCGTGAGCAGTGACCAGTAGGTGCTGAAGCCATTAGATCTAGGAGCCCTTGTTCTCTTATCAGAAGGGCCACCAGAGGGAGAAGGGTCCTTAAAACAGAGCCCTTCTTGAATACTGTCTGTGTTTCTAGTATGGAAGGGGTAGATGGATGCTATGTCAAATCTGATCTAAGTTCAATTCCTGGGCAGTTTTGGATTCTGCAAAGGAAATTTGTTACAGTCCCACCCAAGATGTTTCCCCACTAGTTATGCAAACTTTAGAGATGTGAGAATGCATGCTGATGGACAGACTCTTGAAACTGTCTATAGAATGATATTTTACTTACACGAATTTCTGAGAGCATTATGCTAGCATTCTGCTCTGTTTTGCTCCATAGCATCCTGCAGAGTTGAGACTTGATGGTTGACATATTTGATTTTATCATCTCAGTTTGGTTTAGTGCCAGGCATGTGCAGATCAGCTCAAGTATATTAGGACAAATAATACAAATAAAGTACCTTGAATCTGTGAGGGCTTGTCTGGCTGTGTTGACCAAGGCTGTGGAGTAAAGGCAGGATGGTGGTGATGTGGAACCCAAAAGGGCGTCACGTTTCAAACAAGTGCTCAGAGAAGAGAAAACTCCACTAATAATTACAAGGCAATACTCGATTAGTCAATCAAATTTTATCTAAAAATACATTTATAATTCATCCAGAGAATCTTTTTTTTTTTTTTTTTTTTTTTTTTAAAAGATGGAGTTTTGCTTTTGTTGCCCAGGGTGGAGTGCAGTGGTACCATCTTGGTTCACTGCAACCTCCGCCTCCTGGGTTTAAGTTATTCTCCTGCCTCAGCCTCCCAAGTAGCTGAGATTACAGGTGTCCGCCACCACAGCCAGCTAATTTTTGTAGTTTTAGTAGAGACGGGTTTCACCATGTTGGCCAGGCTGGTCTCAAACTCCTGACCTCAAGTGATCCATCCTCCCATAGTGCTGGGAGTACAGGTGTGAGCCACCATGCCCAGGCCATCCAAAGAGTCTTCAAAAAATTTTGTTGAAGCCAAAGTTGCTTAAAATAAATTATAGATAATGGTGTCATCTGACTGTAGCTGGGCATTCTTGGGACTTTAAATGGACTGGAAAGTGTTCCTTAGATTACTTGGCTTTTTATAGTTACTGCTGGATTCACATGAAATGATTATGAATTTATTAAGTATTAAGAGAGGCTGGGAGACATTTGGTATGCCAAAATTTGGGGGTGACCTGAAGACTTTGAAAATCTAACTGAGACTCCAACTATGGAAACACATTCTCCAGATGAGATTTTTCATGCCAGTGTTTTCATCTGTGCGTATTTTTTATGCTGAGGAATGTGCATTTAAATCCTACATTACTCAGGTATGCTTGTCACCTTTACTGTTCCTTTTCCACAATAAAAATTCTGTTTCACCGTAGTACTACAAGCAACAATAACAGTAGTTACCTAGGCACCCAGAGTCTATAATCCTGGTTACACTCGAGGTGGAATTTAGCGTGTGTGTATGTTTTAGTGAAAACCAGATCTCTAATTATGCCTTTCAATAAGTGAATATCACAGGCAGTGGAGTGCAGTTTAAGCAGTCATCTTTCTTCCGTAGTAGTTCTGCAGAAAACTGACATTATGAGCCACGGTACAACCAGCACTCAATTCACAACACGTCCATGCCTGAAACAAGAAGGGCTTGATATTTTTGGTCATAAATCAAATGAGGAGTGAATTCCCCAGCTTCCTATTCATACGCATTTTAAAATGTCATGAGAAGCACTCCAACCTTGAGAGGCCAAAAAGGGGGTTGGGGGGAGTAGTTGAAGCAAGCCTGGAAAGGAGATTTTTTTTTTTTTTCTTTAATGGAGACTTTCTTCTACTTCAGAAACTTGATTTTTTTTTTCTGTGCCATGGATGGAATACATCTATGTTTCTCTGAAGTATATACTAAAATGTTTCTTATGTATCTTTTAAAGGATTTACTGATGAGTGTGTGTCAGTCCAGATTTGTCATTGTGTTAGGAAGTTTGTATATAGATGAGTGCCTCTTGGACTTGAGCATGCACCAGAACCCCCTGTAGGTCTCACTGAGACCCACACTGCTGGCCCCACCCCAGAGCTGAGGATTCTGTAGGTCTGAAAAGGGGCCTGAGAGCTTGCCTTTCTAAGGAGTTCCCAGGTGATGTGATATAGAAGACCATCTCCTGCTCCTTGCCTCCTTCCAGGGCTGTGCTGAGTATAAGCTGCTTCTCTGAGGAGTGTAATTAGGATAAGTGATTGCGCCACCTCTTTTATTTAAAAAACACTCTTCTAGGGCCATGCGTTGCTGTCCTCCCAGTAGCCGGTGTGTGCTTCCCACATGCTTTGGTTCTCTTTGCCTCAAATATCTGTCCTGTTTTTTTGCTCAAGCCAATCCTGACCTATCTTAACGGTCTAATTTAATCTTCACCTCCAGGAAGTCTTCCCCATGCTCTAATCTACAGGGAGCCTCTAAAGAGATCCCTTGTCAGTATTTGCTGATACTCATTATTTGGCACTAAGAAATTCAAGTTGCCTTTGAGTGTTGTTTAATATTTGCCTTTTAGTATTGTTTGATATTTATGTGGAATACATGTTTCTACCTATCTAATCTTTCCCTTACCCCAAGCTAGATCATAAAATTGTTTTTTTTTGCGGGGGGTGGGGGGGGCGTGGGGGTGGCGGTGGGAGGGTGGGGAAGACTGAGTCTCACTCCATCACCCAGGCTGGAGGGCAGTGGCATGATCTCAGCTCACTGCAACCTCCTCTTCCTGGGTTCAAGTGATTCTCGTGCCTCAGCCTCCCCAGTAGCTGGGATTACAGGCACGTGCCACCGCATTGGCTACTTTTCGTATTTTTGGTAGAGATGGGGTTTCCCCATGTTGGTGAGGCTGGTTTCAAACTCCTGACCTCAAGTGATCCGCCCACCTTGGCTTTTCAAAATGCTGGGATTACAGGCGTGAGCTACTGTGCCCGGCCATAACATTCTTAATGATAGGAATTGGATCTTATATTCTTTGAACTTTTTTGTGATATTGATGTAATTATTAGTGAACATTTAATTTCTTATTTTAATTATGTATTTATAAAAATGCTGCCTTTTGGAAATCTCATTTCTTTCTCTGTGTTACTGAATGTCTCTTAGGCTACTACATTTGGTTTCTTAGTCGTCATCTTCTTTTTTTTTTTTTTTTTTTTTAAGATGGAGTCTTGCTCTGTTGCCCAGGCTGGAGTGCAGTGGTGTGATCTCAGCTCACTGCAAGCTCTGCCTCCCGGGTTCATGCTATTCTCCTGCCTCAGCCTCCCGAGTGGCTGGGACTACAGGCACCTGCCACCATGCCTGGCTAATTTTTTGTGTTTTTAGTAGAGACGGGGTTTCACTGTGTTAGCCAGGATGGTCTCGATCTCCTGACCTCGTGATCCACCCACCTCGGCCTCCCAAAGTGCTGGTATTACAGGTGTGAGCCACCGTGCCCGGCTGATTCATCTTCTTTCTTATAAAGATTACAAACTCTTCCTCTAGGAATTCCACACAATTAATCTTACCATTTGCTCGTTACTGTGTTTTGTTTCCTTAGCATTTATAAGTTCTCATTGTATGTTCTCTTCTTGTCTTTTCCCCCTTTATCTCTGCATACCAGCTGTACGGTATTAAACATCATAGGTTCTAAGTAAATGCTCATTAAGATCCCTTTTAACCAAAGTTGCTATGGAGTCATTGAAACTCTACTCTGGGCTCTTAATAGGAGGCAATGCCTTTACTGTGGTCTCAGGTCCTAAGGAATGGAGTCCAAATGTATGTGGATCACATAGGACCTCAGTAGATCTGTTGAACAAAAATGCTAAAATCTTGTCCACTGGAAAGCAGTTTGCAGAGAAAAACTTACAGCAGCCGTGGTTCTGACATAGGTGGTGTAGCTATTGCCTCTGATAGGTAGAAAACAATGCAGCAGAATTGGATTCCTTGGATTTCTGCTGATGTTCATGACTTGTGGGTGTTATTTATTGCAGTCAATCAATCTGTAGCTCTTACTTACCTGTACCCTCAGTAAGGTGATGGGTGACTTCATTGCCAGTGAAGAATTGCTAGCTCAGTCTCCTTGGAGGACATTGCATCATAGGTCAAGGTATTTCAAATGTTCCGAAGTCATTTTTTCCCCACAATAAAGTAATTTTCGCTAAACAGGTTTTCTTCTATTGTAATTGATGGAGCCGGGTCCTTGACAAGTAATCCTTTTAGATTCCCTGCCACAAAAGAAAATCTCTTTTAAGAAATATCAGGCATTGCTATCTGCTTCCTCTACAGATTTCAAATGAAAAGGAACACCTCTTTTTCTGCTGGCACATTCTCAAATTCAAGATGGCATGGTCTCAGAATAGCTCACTCTAGCTGGGGGTGCCGGCACCCTGAGATGCATCTCACTGTGTGCCCTGGCAGGCCAGGAGGGCAGTAGATTCCCCTCTCCAGCCCACTGAGAGGCTTGGCTTTGTTTATCCTGAATGTTAAGATATCCCTAAAGCATCTATCCCAGCTAGTGCCTCAAGCTGTTGTTGTGCCACTGAGATTTGTGCCTACTCAGACTTGATGTCAGTTATTTAAAATCACTAGCTAACACCTTCCTATTCCCATATACAGCCTTGTGCATGTCATCATACACTTTGTGTGCACTCACTGGCAACCATTTTTATTCTTGTCAATGCAATCACTTGTTTCCTTTAAATTGGGCAAATGAATGGGGGTTTCTCAGAGACAACTGCTTGGCATTTCGAATTACTTGACTGTTGGTTCCATGATTGCTTTTCAGGAAGTCAATAAATTTTGCTGGAGATACCAGAGTAACCCCCCTTAAATATGATTTGTGGCTTAGTATACCCACAGTAAACCGTGAATGATTTGCCTAAAGTTCAGAAAAATAATCATTTTAGATCATTTTTAATAGATTTCTGTGAAGTCTGGCGCCTACTGAGAAATTACAGGGTGGGAGTCACTGGCGAACCCTGTCTTCACTTCCTCCCTTCCTCTCTCTCTGTCTTTCCTTCTTCCCTCTCTCTCCTCCTTCAGAGAGGGCTTCCTCAACCCCAGCACTCCTTGAGGGCCAGGGTACTCCGTTCACCCTAGAAGTTGGAATCTTAATCTGATTATTTAAAAAAAAAAATGGATTTATCTTTTAAAAATGCTTTTTTGCACATTTGCTTTTTTTTTTTGGCTAACTTGACCAAAATGAACATATACTGCTTTTGTAATAAGAAGTGGGAAGCTCTGTAAATTTCAGGTCAGGAGAGGGTGATAAGTAACCTAAAGGAATGAACTTCCCATTGCAAAAACTTCCTGCATCTTTATTGGTTAGTAGGGGGATGATTTCCTAATAAGATTAGCAGCTTTACTCTGTTTACTTGTATCTGGGCCCTGGTTACAGAATGCAGTGGGTTACACTGAGATCTCTAATAGAGCCTAGTGCCTTCTTGTGGAAGGATGTGGTCTCTGATTCCTGGTACTGTGAAGAATGAATTGGCAGCCAGTACCTGTTACCATACCTAAGTAAACAGCAGGGTCACTTAGATAGTGGAGGTCTAAGGGAGCTCAAATCTAAGGAAGAACGGGCCAAATGAACAGGAGGAGCATGCTGCCTTGCTATGAGCCCACAGCAGCCTGTTAAATTCTGCACAGAGGTTAGCTCCTTCCCCTACCTCTTGGGGGTCTGGGGATTTGAGGGAGTAGAACCTTTTGCTTTAGCAGAGGCTGGTGGTTGAGGCTGCAGAGAAAGTATTAGATACCTCTTGGTACTTCCAGGCTGAGAGACCATGGAACATTTAGTATTATGGGCCACCAGACTTTGTTTCAGCTATTTCGTAGATGGCATTTCATCTTAATGCTTGCGTCAACCCAGTGCGGTAGATATATCTTCATTTTTAAAAAGATTGGAAGGCACAAAGGACATAGGAAAATTGGCCCAAGCCACACAAGCAGTAAAGGACAGGTGAGTTTGACCCCTCATGTGTCTGCCCAGTGACTTGTTTTACTGTAGAAATTGAAATTGTGCAGTTGCATATGGGGACATTGTTTCAATTGTAGGTATTCTCCACCCTGCCCTGATTCTGAAACCCAGTGAAACAGCCATGGCTGTTAACTGGTCAGTGCCCTTGGTTTGAAGAGGGAGCACTGACCTTACATTAAGTCATGTGGCTGTGGTTTATAATTATCTATGGGGAATAAACACTTGAATCTGGTTGGTGCGCATTCATCATCTAACACCTTGGCTGAGATGCAGGCAGAAGGGCCTTCTCCCCCACAGCGGAGCTTGAGAGACTTGGAAATTTGATCTGTGCAACCAGGCAGCATCCATAATCTTTTTATGAGTAATATGATATTCAGTTGTCTCCCTTCAGCTTCAGAAATGCTCGAAGTGATTCTCAGGGCCTGTATACTTGGCCATGTACCATCACATTGTCTATTCACGTTCAATCTGGGGGTACAACTTTTGTCCTGTGTGTTTCTTTGAATATCTTCTCTCCAACTTTGTATAGAAATTATGCTATGCCTACTGCCTGGCCCCTTGCATGCTTCAATACACATCCATTGTGGCTTGCTGGGGTATTTTTGGTATCTGCGTTGTGTACTTGGCACTTGTGTGTGGCCTAATTCGTGTCTTCCTTTGCTGTGCTGTAGCTGCAGGTGCTGAAATTTGGAGGTTTTATTTTTAAGTCAGAATGTTGGTAGTCCATGTAACTTTAAAGCCCTACCATGAAAAGATGACTTCCCAAAATAAAGACGTGTCTGAATTTTGTAGTAGCTTTTCCACTGCTTAAGACTTAAAAACAATTAAGTCTTGCATCAGTCATTTTTGGTTTTTAGTTTAACTGGTTTTTGTGGTTAAAGATTTTCTTACTTGATGCCATTGTTGTAATTTATTATTTGCTATTCATAAATTGGCTGTGTCTCAATATCTAAATAAGGTAAGGACCTCACGGGCTCTCTCCATAAGTTCGAGACCGTTTACATTGGTAAGTCACTGATTTCAAACAGGCCTGGCTTTGCATCCACATTCTTTTTCTTACAACCTTGAAGATCTTTTATATAAGGTGATTTAAGCAAACCAAGGCTTAGCAAGATTATCTGTAAAAGGGGAGTAATAACATCTGCCCCTCTGGGCTGGGGTGAGGTTTCCAGATACCACATGTAATAAAACCCAATCACTGCTCCCCTGAGAGCTCCAGGCAGCCACCTGCTGGGATTTTCCTTTCCTCTGAGAATGTAATTTAATATTCTTAGTTTAACTTGACCCCAACTTCCTGGTTCATCAGTTACATAATCTCCTCACTGACTAGCTCAGAGAGAGAACCTTTCTAGCCTTGGAGAAGCTCTAGATGTTGACCTGAAGTTGTGTTGTTTTTAGCAGTTACTGTATTTATTCCCGGAAGACTCAGCTGGGGCTCCTCTCCTAGCCTCTTGCTTTGGGGATCTGCTTTGTCGCAGCCTCTGAGAATAGACCTTGGCTATCACATGATCAAAGCACGGGGAACCTACTGAGACCCAACCACATTTATAACTTATTCTGAGCCGTATACCCAGGTAGCTCACCCATTACAACAAGTAACCCATAAATCTCTTTGTAAGTAATTGGTGGATTTTTCTGAGTGGAGTATCTGTGTCCCTTTAGAGCTGTGCTTGGCCCTGTTGAAAGATGTTCAGCCTTCACATTGGGTGGCAGCTGGTCGAAACATTCCTGTCAGTGACTCTGCAGGACTGTAACCTTCAGACCTCGAATGCCCCCTAATTTTCTGAAATGAAGTTGCAGATCCTTTTCTGTTCAGCTAGCAAGCTAAAGTTCAGCCCTCTTACCTGATTCCACAGTGATCATCTGGAAGGAAGGCAGGATTCAAGGAGAACTCATTGAATGGAAGAGCGGTCAGAGATGTAATTCTGCGCCTGTTCTCTTATAGCAAAACCAAGAACTTTTGCTATAAGAGAGTGGACTTTGGGAGTGAACTTTGTCAGATGATTAGATGGTGATGTCCTTTCTTGTTAAAGGAGGAAATCCATGTAGGAGCCTCAGGATCGCACAGGCTGAGGACTGAGTGTTAAACGTGGCAGGCCTTCCTTCATGGGGCTTGAGGGATTTCCTGCAGTGCCCTTCCTCCTCTCCCTGACCACCTACCTCCTGCAAAAGATATTTGCTCTCAGCTGGGCATGGTGGCTCACGCCTGTAATCCCAGCACTTTGGGAGACTGAGGCAGGCAGATCACTTGAGTTCAGGAGTTCAAGACCAGCCTGGCCAACGTGGTGAAACCCTGTCTCTACTGAAAATACAAAAATTAGCCTGGCATGGTGGTATGCACCTGTAATCCCAGCTACTCGGGAGGTAAAGCACGAGAATTGCTTGAACCTGGAAGGCAGAGGGTGCAATGAGCCAAGATTGCGCCAGTGCACTCCAGCCTGAGTGACAGAGCAAGACCCCGTCTCGGGGGAACAACAAAATAAAGATATTTGTTCTCAAAGGTGAACAAGTTACTGCTTTTACGTGCTGGCTTCATGTATTGATTGACTGGCTCCCTGCTGCTTGAGAGGTGATCTTGTACAGTTGAAGAGGGCCTCTGCTGCAGGAAAGCGCTGGGTATGTGTGGGTCAGCCCCAGGCACGAACAAGGGAGCCCCGCACCACAAAACCAGTGAAGACGGAGGGGATTCTCCATCCGAATTGCCTTCATCTCCCCCAACCCCCATGTCCCTCCCAGACTTCTTATCTGGTCCGTTTAATCCAGGGGTGAGCAAACTGTGGCCCACTGCCACCTGTCTTTATAAAGTTTTATTGGAACATAGCTACACTTAGTTGTTTACGTTTTGTCTATGGCTGCTTCTTGACTGACAGTGATAGCAGAATTGAGGAGTTGCAGAAGGCCTGCCAAGCTTGAAGTATTTACTCTCTGGCCCTTTACAGAATAAGTTTGCTGATCTCGAGCTAATCAGTAATCAAAACAAGTCTGTTTGGAAGGGCCCACCTTTCTTAAAACCCAGCTTCAGGAAGTGCAGTTAACCACTGTGGTGGTAGATGGAGAGTGCAAGTGATTTTAAGTGTAAGTTTCACACATCTTTTCTTGTCATTAAACCAACCAGACATTTTCCCTACGGGTTTTGGATGCCCTCAAATGCTTTTTTATGATTTCAGAAGGCTTTTAGTGTTTCAGTGACTGAAAAACCTATGTGGGGTTGTTCTTTTTATAATGTATCATTTAAAATAAATTTTCATTTTGGAATAGTTTAAGGTATGCAGAAAAGTTAGAAAGATACTACAGAGCTTCCGTAGACCCTTCACTTCCCCACTTCACTTCCCGCCCCCACTCCACCTCCGGCTCTTAGCATCTTACAGAACTGTGGTCCTTTGTTAAAAAATAATGAAATTAGTGTTGATACAGTACTGTTAACTAAACCACAGACTTCGTATGGACTTCACCAGTCTTTCCAATAATGTTCTTTCTCTGTTCCAAGCTCAAATCCAGGATGCCATGTTTCTATAAGCAACTTTAGATTTTTTAAATGATGACATCTACTTAATATAGTCATACTTTTTTCCCTTTGCATAGCTGATTTGCTGTCTTTTGGTAAATTAAATGGTTAGTGATGATATAACCCTAGAAATCAGAGGTAAGATCTGACCCAGAAGTATGTAATAGTAGTGAGGGCTTCCTTTATTGACTGCTTACTATGCTTCAGTGCTTTACGCCTATCATCTCATTTAAACCCCACAGTGACCCAGCCGATGAGTCATGACTCTCTTCACGTTAGCTGAGGGAGTTTAGGTTGCTCAGCCAAGTTTCAGTTGTGGATGACGCTAAGTGCAGGCTAATGATGGCAACTGTGGGCCAGCCTCTGGGGGGCACTCGTAAGTCATTCGCTTCCTCCTCAGCATAGCCTCTAGTTATTGACAAAAAGAGGAACAAGCCTAGGGGAGGAAGAAACTGCAAGCTGGCACTCAGCCAGCAATGGCAGTGCCAGCTCTGGCACCCAGGTCTCTCTGCAGAGTGGCAGAGTCTTAGGCATTTGTAATTTGCATGCGTAGAATCCTTCAGTGGCCCTTCTTTGCCTTTAGGTTATGATCGTGCCTCCTGAATATCCCGGTACTTGCATCTCTCTCACCATTCTTTCCATATTCCGTTCTAGTCACTGAAAAGGACTTGAGGGTCTGAGATCTGTGCTATCTTGTCAAAACAGGGTTCACTAGAAACATGACTTTGAGTAAGTTGCTTTCACCTTTCTGAGATGGTCTTCTCATATGTCATGTGGAATAATAAGGTGGTTGGGAATAAGTGAACTAGTGCCTGCATGTTGCGTCTAGCACAGGGCTAGATTGCACAGTTGTGCCTCACATGAGCCTGGGTGTGGGGAGGTGATGACGATGTTGACTGTGGTAGCATCAGCTTCAGCATTAGCTCCACACAGATACTGCCTCCTCCAGGAAGCCCTCCTGGCTATCCCCATGGTTATTAGGTGTTCCCTCCACTCTTCCTCTGAGGGACCCTGGGCAGATCTCTACATGGCTCTCAGTGCCTGTATTATGGTTATTAATTGGGCATTCTCCACTCGCTTGGCTGGAGAGCAGGTGGTGTCACAGGAAGTCCTCAGACCATAAATGATGAGCCAGTGGGTCTACTGAATCTTCCTGATGGGCAGCAAAGGCCTCCTCCCCCAACTCCGTGGGTTATGGCGACTTGCATGTCACAGGCCTTTGTTTCTCTGCACTGCTGTTGTCCCTTGGTGTGCTCATGTGGAGCTAAACAATGTGCTTGCATGTGGAGTTCTCCCTCTCCTGGCACTTAAGGAATAACTGGCATTTATTTGAACAGAGATTTTCCCACAATATACAGATCTACAATATTTCCTTCTGTCTTTATTAACATTTTCAAACACTCTTGCCCAGGACAGCTGTTTTAGACTTATGCTGTATGTTTCCCAGACTAGCATGAAAGATCATTTCACTAATATGTTAGCTTCTGCTCAGAGACCTCGCAAATGAGAGTTTAGCATCTTTCATTGCAGTGCAAACTTCTGATTTGATCTCGTATTGTATAACCGTAGTGAAATATCTTGGTATTTGGGGGATTTAGTCACTTCAAATAAGCATTCATTTCTTTTCTTAATGCGTATTCTCCTCACTCTACCCTTTTGAATTTAGATTGCACTCAGTGCTTATACAGGCTGGAATCAGGGGCTTGTATCTCTAGTGCTGCCCAAAGCCTGACCTGTCTATATTATGCAAGAAATGTTTGTTAGATGCAGGAGTTCTGTGGTGATCGGTGCAGCTGGTGTCGAGTTTCAACAGTTAAGGCCCCTACTCCCTTCCCCCTTTCTGAAATGTTTGTGATCTGCCACTGCCAGAATGTTTTTAATATGCGTGGAGCGTAGAGTCTGGTACTGGAGGCGATTGGATCACAGTTTGAATCAGAAGCAGCATGGACTGCTGATCTGTTCCATTTTCTAAAAATACACTTTGTAAAGTAACCACATATACAGCACTGTCATAATTTCACGTTTTGGGGTTTGGCCCCACTGCTGCACGTGAACGCTACAAGGTCTTTCCCCGAAATTCAGGCCCGTGTTTCCAAGCAAGAGTGTTGACTCTTTTTAAAGAAGAGCGTTTCCTCATCTTTTACACAAATGCATATTCTTTCCCTGCTTACTGTCTTCCCAGCTCTTCCACCTACCCCACCTAAACACAAGAAATGCCTCTGTGGCCTCAGGACAGTCAGGTAGCCTTTCAATCTATGCATTTTCAGGAACATGCTTCCAAGTTAGCAATTTGAAATCTTCATGTGCTTTTAGTGAAACACTCTTGTTTCTATTTGTCCCCTTTCTTTGAGAAAGAGGGAGGGTGATGTTGGCCTTCCATACTGAAAATGGAGAGGAATCCTGTTGCAGGAGAAGCCTTTTGCAGCGTAGTGTGTTAAGTTGGGAAGATAGCGAACAGATATTAGTAGTTCTGCATATTTCTGTCTTGGTAAATGTGGTTTGTGAGCTTTTTAGGAACAGTTGACTTGTTCCTCCATTTTCGCAAACTGCAACTGGGCTTTCAGGAAACTTGTGGCACTTAGGTACTTTTTTGTACTTGGTCAGTAGCTTGGCATTAAACAGAATTGGTGGTTTGTGCTCATGCCAGTCTTACTAATCAAAAATCCATAGTTAAAGGGACAACAAGAAAAAAAGGCAATAAATAGATTTTTTAAATGTTTAAATTTGGGAAATGGTAGGAAAGGACTCTCAAAATATTTCATTATGTTCTAGCACATAATGAGCTTTTAATTATTATTTCACTAATCACCTTTGATCTTTTTCCCAAAGGTGTTCTTTGGGAAAAAGCTGGGGCTCTCCCCTGAACCACATAGTACAAAAAAATGACGTGGTGAGTGTTTTAGTTCTCCCAGGGATGATACTGTCAAGAACTGTGAAGAGTCTGAAATTGTACCCTGCTTGCGAGCCTACCAAGTTAGCCTACCATCGTTTCTGGGATGCTGGCAGAAGGCATGTGACTCGCGGTCAGAGCCAACAGCCTCTACTAATCACAGCAATGACAGTATCAGTGTTTTCTTGTGCCAGTTCCCTGAGTTCCGGTTCCTACAAGGTGATGCAGCTTGGGCCAGGTCACACCTACATGCCTCAAGAGAGAAACCTGGAGCTTAGAAAACCCAGATCTTTTATGATGGGTAAAGCCCACTCTTTGAGAGGGAGAGAGAGAGGAGAGAGATACATGCTTTAGGGCTCAGTTCTGTCTTGGAGCCCAGGTTGAGGAAAAGTTGTTTGTCCTTTGCTTATGGGCTGCCATTCTAAAATGCCTCGTGTTCCTTCAAAATGTTTTAAATAAAATAAGGGAAAGAGAATATCAGAAATTCTCTTTTAAAACTAATACTTTCCTCTACCGTTTTTTAAGAAAATGTAGGTATTACATTTTAAATAATATTTTAAAAATCTTTTGATTCTTATTAAAAAGGTACCCAAAGTTTGGAAGGTAGGAGATGATTACATAACGAAGCTCACGTTTACATTTTTTTTTTTTTTGGCCTTCCAAAAAATATGGACAGTTTGCTTTTGGGAGACACTGTGAAACGTGGCATCATCTGATGTGTACTGGCTTTAGATGTGAACCCATTACATGACTTAAGTATATTTACTCACTTGCCTTACCTTATCCTTCCTGGCCGACAAGCCTCTGAAAAGTTTCCTCTATCCAAGCAGCTACTCTGCTGGTTCCCAAACCTTGTTTGGCTGCACAGGTCTCCTTCTTTCACAGGCTTCCAGTTGTCCACACATCTTATTGCCTCATCTCCATAGAGACTGTCTCCAGCCTTGCACGTTGCCCCGTCTTGTGAATATTCCAGCTCACAGTGTGTCTGCCCTTGTGTAGTTCTGAAATCAAAGGAGTTACCTAGTAGAGGCTTCTGAGACACACCCAGGAAATCACATGCAGAAACTTAAGTCTACATGGGAAGTCTGGGAGGTAATCTTGGTGAACCGGTTAGTGCTAGATCACGTAGCGCATGTGTTAAACAGCAACAGAAAGATGACAAAAAAAACAAAAAAGATGAATGTGGAGAACTTGACCCTGGACAAGGACTGCTGATTCTGTGTTCCTGTTTTGGGATGAGATGGAGAAAGCCACGGTGTGGGACAGGCAGGCCCTTCTGTTTTGTGTCTGTCATTACAGTGGTTCTTTCACTTTCTAAAAACCGAGGGGTATTTTCCCTTTACACACACGCACGCACATGCACATGCACACCAAAACACGGAGGATTGCTGATTCTGTGTTCCTGTTTTGGGATGAGATGGAGAAAGCCAGGGTGCGGGACAGGCGGGCCTTTCTGTTTTGTATCTGTCATTACAGTGGTTCTTTCACTTTCTAAAAACCGAGGGGTATTTTCCCTAAACACACACACCCACCTACCTACGGGTGTTTTCACGGAGGTTTTCTTCTTTTTCTTTTAAAGAAAGATGTGAAGATTAAGCAGACAATACCTATAAAATTTATGCTCTTTATTTTTCAAGGGCCACATAAGTATAGTCACATAGTTACTTTATCTTCTTCCTGTAACTGTCCTCCCTCTAGGCAGATGGATGGCAGTCATTGACGATTTATGACTCTGAAGAGCTGATGGGGGGTGTCGCAAAACATCTCATCTTCCTCCATCGACACCTCCAAGCACCTTGAATAATTGCTGGGAGATAACTTGGCAATTGTTTGGCCAACTGTGGCCTTAATTCCCTGCCAGGGCTTCACTCACACCTACCTATCCTTTCCATTCCTGATTAGTAAGACAACATTCAGCGTTCCTTTTCTGCTGAAAAAACGGAGTGACTTTTGTGACTGGTGATATGGATCCACTTTAAGATTTATAAGGTATCTTGCCTTGGGATAAAATAGATTTTATGACTCCCAGATGAATGGCTGGATAGGGGAATTGTAAATAAGCTCTTCAAAGACTAATTTTTTTTTTAAATGACCCCCTTTTTTTCCTGACCAAAGCATAGAAAAGCTTCTGTGTATTAAATACCTACCAAGTCAATTATGCACCAGATTTGTAAAATCCAGTTTTGGTTTTAGAGCTTTCTAATTTGGTTGCTCAGATGTTGGCTGATGGCTCCATGTCCCCGCCACTCTGCCTGGCTTCGTGAGATCTGGAAAAAGAGTTAAAGATCTTCCTGTGGAGGCAAGAGAAATACTTGAAGCCATCAGAGAACAACCAGTATCAACGTGCCCTTTCATTTACTGGTGTCGCAGGCCTTCAGGGAAGGTGTATGGGTTAGAGAGGCCACAGGAGGAGTACTGGGGGAGGTGGAACTGGAGCTGAGCCAAGGGAGGGCAAGATTAGAGCAGGGCGGGAGCTTGAGAGGAAAGGCAAAGCTTGAAGCAGAGGTGGGCGTGCCAGGAAGCAGAGCTGTGGCAGACAGGGGAGGCTGCCAGGGCGGGGTGGCTCCTGGTAGGCGGGCAGGTGGAGGAGCATTGTATATGGGGAGACAGGTGGGTAAACTTGGCCCTAGATTGCTGAGTGTCGCCGTGTTGGAGGATTGCACCTAGGGGCTGGCCAGGAGACCATGCTGGTACTGAAGAACACGGTGCTAGTTCTCCGGCAGGGGAAACAATCTAAGAGCATGCTGAGGAGTGCGGAAGCCTCGGGAAACTGCTCGTGGAAACTGGTGTACTGGTTTAGCAGAAGACGGGGGATCTGAGGTGAAGAGCACCTGGGTGCCGCAGACAGGGAACACGTGCGTGTTCAAAATGTCACTGAATGAAACGAGACACTTCTCAAGGGAATGTCATAAAGCATAATCGCCTCCAGTTCTGAGGTCACTGAAGAGTAATTCAGATTAACACGCATCAACTATTTGAACTCTCCCTCTGTGCTTAGAGGCCATTCCAGGTGTCTGTTCACTGACCTGTTTACATTAACTTTAAAAAAAATGGAAATATTAAGAAATGCTCTGGTTACCAAAAGTTTTTGCTGTTCATTGGTTTCTAAGTCTTTGGCCCTCTCTAGAGGAAGCCTGAATCCAGTGGCATTTTCTTCTGAATTGCCACACGTGTAGGAGCAGGTGAAAGATCTTTAAATATTTAACTGATCTTTTGCAGCTGCCGATCATGTGCCTGATGCCAGATTCCTGTGGTTTTCCTTATAATTAGAAAAAGTGAATACCTTGAATGTCCCACTACTCCTTTGATCAATTAGATTCTGGTTTTCTAATTAGTGAACTCATAGGGTGCTAGTAGGTTGGACAGATTGGAGAACCTGGAGAAGGACAGGAAGGCAGCTTGAGTTTGGGGTTGTGGCTGGTTTCTGGGTTGTTGGTATCAGTAGTTGGGGCTGCAGCCCCGGCAGGATGCAGAGAGGACTCTGTCCCTACTGGTCAGGCGTGATAGGGGAATTAGCAACCTAGTTATCTGGGATTGGGATGTCGTGCATTTGGTGTTCTGTGGCCTTTCTGCTATTAATCCTGTCGTTCAAACTCCTACCCTTAGCCCATGCCAGACCCGATCGTCTATGGTCCAGTGGCTTAACCCACAGTCTCCAACCACAACAAGCTCCAACCCAGCTGTGACACCTCTTTCACACGGGTCGTCCCCTTTCCCCTTTTCTCCTCCTGCTACTGTAGCGGACAAGCCACCTGAAAGGTACGTGGTTTGGAGTGGAATGTGGAATACGGTGGGGGCTTGATGAACCTGAGCAGGTTCTTGTGTTCTCTGCTGGCAAGAGCTTGCCCAGATACCCCCAGCATCCCGGACTTCATGGACAGCACTTACCACCTTGTATCAGGGCCGTGCCTCACCCAGTTCAGTAGCAACGACGTTCTTTGGGGAATTTGCCTTACATGAGACCTGCTTGAGCTTACTCTGTCTTTGTGGTGCTGGTTGTGCATTTATGAAGAAGTTCTTATTTTGGAAGAACTTCTTGCTCATGACTATAAAGCACATTCTTTGTTTTAAAGGTAGGCAGGCTGGCACTGGAAACATTCGCTTCCATGGCATCCAATGGCCAAGTCCATAGAGGACAGAGCTGCTGGCCTCCAGCAGGCTCTTCCACCTGTAGTGGCTCAGGTGCTTCTTCCTGTCAGTGGCTTCCCCCACATCAGTGAGGCGAGGCGTTTCCTTTGGATTTGATTAGACTGGCTAAAAGCATGGTTTCCATCCTTTCCACGCACGGACACAGAGGTTGCTTTAACAAATGGTGAGAAGCTGGGCCTGGTGTGCCTTTCTTGGGGTGGAGGCAGGGTGTAAATACAGAAGACTCAGGCAAGAGCAACAAGCCCCTTCCAGAGCGGTGGCCACCCGGGGTGGATCTGGGCCGGTGGTTTCTCACCTGTGGAGTGTGGATGTGCCGCCTCCCTCTGCCGGCTGGCCGTGTGTCTCCAGGTGCGTGTGCTTTTCCTAATAGACCAACTGAAGTGCTTGGAGATAAACATGTCCTGTGGTTCTAACAGTGCTGAATGGTAGGAAAGGGCATCCCACCAGGTAGGGAGGAGAATTAGGGGAAGTGGTTCAGTGACAGCTCCTCAGAGAGGCTCCCTGAGGAAAGGCTTGAATTTGAAACCCATCATTTACTTGAAAATCAAGTACTGTTCTTAGCCTGATGTTCACTTCCACGTTAATTTCTTTTTCGGGAGGAGTTGCCCTACTGGTGACATCAGTGAGATTTGGGGAAGGGGGGTTGGGGGGTGAGGTTTCTCTCTGTTTTCCACATTTTCATTGGTGTCTTTTGTATTCTCTTTCTTTTCAGCATCAGCAGTCGGAAGGCTCGAGCCGTGTATCCGTGTGAAGCAGAACACAGCTCGGAATTATCTTTTGAAATAGGAGCAATTTTTGAGGATGGTAAGTGTTAGTGGGAGCTTCATCTATTAATCCTGTCTGCAGGATTAATCAGTCTGCAGCACGGAGTGAGCAGTCAGCGATGGTGCTGTTGTCGGGAGGGCGAGTCTCCCCCTTGATGCTTTGGACTGGATTAAGCTGCTGTGTTCGGCTCCCAGACCCCAGTGCCAGGGGCCTGTCGTTGATGGCTGGAATGCCACTGTGCTCTCCTCTTGATTACTCTCCGACCCGTCTCATCTTGTGGGTCTTCATTCAGGTCATCTCTCTCCTGACGGGAAGAAGCTAGTGTCACTTGGACTTAGGAAATATTTCTGATTTGCACACTTTATTTTCTTTGTTCTCCCAGAGTTGCTAACCAAGTCCTTTAAATGCTTCAGGTTTACCAACTCTGAGTCAACAGAGGATACTACTGTCCTTCAAAATTTTTGATTTCTATTTCTCTTACCATTTTTGTGCTTTACATTTTTGCTGATTTGAACAGTGTGTGAGTCTCCAGATTCGGGTATTGACTTTGCATACTGAAACAAGGGTGTAGCTATTGAGGATTTAATATTCATACACAAGCATTTAGGAGCTATGCCTGGTTAAATATTTCAAAAAGTTCTCTTACGGCTCAGTGTCTTTTTTCTCCTGCTCTTGCTTTCTTCCCTCCCCAGTCCTGCTCATTATGAAATGCATTGGTTGCTGTGGAAACTGTGATGTCGTGTGTGGGTGGAGCTCCTCAGAAGAGTTCCAGGGAAGCAGTAGGAACCTTAGATGCTTGGAATGGAATGGGTGATTATCCAGAATGTTTGGGATATGTGGAATGTGTCAACACGAGGCACAGTGGTGTACTGTCAGTAATGCAGCATTTGCTGACGATTGTTTTTTAGAAAGCAAGTTGCCTCATTTAGAATAGATTTCTATATGCGTGTGATATGTACTCTTCAGAGACAGAGACTCCTGGTAGTGTCAGAAAACAAACAACAACAACAAAACCCCACATGGAACAGAATTAGACTTTGTGGAGAAATTTTGTTCTTGGAATAGAAGCAAGATCATTCCTCCATCACCATAACATACATGCAGTTTTGCCAAGAGAATGTGGAACGTAGCTGCCCTGCCCCAGGCCTGTCTCATGTCAGCACACCATATGGCTGAGGGGAGGCTGCGGTGGTAGTATTGAAACCCACTCATCTGAGAAATGTGATGAATTTTTATTTTGTGTGACTGGATTTGTTTAGAAGACTCTGAACTCCCTCCTGCAGTATGGTTTGTGAGATAGTTACCTTGGTAGAAGGTGTATCTACTAGGATACCTTAGGCTGCAGGTAACAAAATTTGACACAACTGGTTGAATCAATCATGAAGATGGATTAAAATCAGGTGCAGTGGTGCACACCTGTTGTGCCAGCTACTGCAGAGGCTGAGGCAGGAGGATCACTTGTGCCCAGGAGTTCGAGGCCAGCCTGGGTAACACAGTGAGACCCCATCTCAAAAAAAAAAAAAAAAAAAAAAAAGAGTTGGGGGGGGATTAGTTTACACAATAGTAAGTTTGGAAGTAGGGAGCTCTAATTTTAATTCATAGTCTCAAAGATGTTATCAAAGACCAAAGTATTTCCATCTCTCTGCGGAACTGCTCTCTGCTGGTGGACCTGGGCCTCTGTCTGGTTTCGCTGGCGGGAGCGAGATGGCTGCCACAGTTCCATGTATCATGGCCACACTCTGGCGGAAGGAGGTGTCTCATCCTTGTGTTCCTTTAAGAATGAGAAAACTTTTCCAGGAATTTCTTCCTAGTTTACCCATCCTCACATCCCAGTTTGCAGAACTGAGTCACATGCTTACCCTAAATCCATCATTTGCAAGGATTTAGACCAATCAGAATCACACAGGGTATAGGATACCTGCTGTGGGCACACAGCCATGTGAATGAGGGTCAGTGCCTAAAGCCAATGCAGATCTGCCAGTTGGATAAAAGGGGACAGGCTGGTAGGCGTCTGACCCAGGAGACTTATGTTCTCCAGGTCTAAAGTCCCAAGATGACTTGGAGTCTTCCTAAAAAGAAAGTGTGCATGTACACACGTACACATACATAGTCACACATTTGTACATGTGTACAGACATGTGCACACAAATACCAGTGTCTCCGTGTGTTTTGGAGGAGGAGAGCCACTGACTGCAGGCAACGTGGATTCTGAACTCTGCAGTTATTTTGTCTGGGCTCACACCATGGCTTTCTTATCTTCCGTGTGACCCGGGATAGGCTCCTTTAGGAATCTGTGCAGCTGATTCTTCATCCTAAGCGGCAGGGATGGCCACAACATTGATGTTGTGTCAAGATAGCATTGGGGCTACTAGAAAAAGAGGGTTCTGGGTTGCTATAGACGTATGGGGGAGAGGCTGCTGACCAAATGCCACACTGGGTACATCGTAGTGTGCCACAGACAAGGCTACGTTTTGAGCCAGTTTGTGTCTCCCTCAGGTTCTTGCTTTGCAGTGCTGGTATCCAGCTCTGTCAGGACTTTGCTGGCCAGGGCACCCCGGGTGTCTCAGGAGCTCCTCATTCTGTCCCTCCCCTAAGGCTGGCTACTTGGAAAATACCTTGTGGATGTGTTGACACCCTCTCCCTACCCAGGGATGTGAGCGTCTGATTTAATGTGAGCTACTTGTCTTGTAGGTGCTGCCCTGATTCTTTTGTAGCAGGGCATATAACAGTGGAAGGTGTTCGGAATCAACAGCATTAGGCTTGCTGCTTAACAGGGACACTTCTTCAAAGGGTACAGTAAGTTTAAAGCCCTTAAGCAGGGTTTATCTGTGTGTGTGTTTGCACCTTACATCTTCTGTGCATAGTTGATCTCTTAGCTAGTTAAAAGCAGGTGCTTGCCCAGAACACATCTAGTGAAGCCCTTCCTTAAATGACTATGGGGTCTTCCTGTCTGACAACTGACACTGAGAAGACAGACTGGCAGGTCATCTGACCACAGCTTCTGTGGAGCCAGGCAGTGCTCCAAGTGGCCACTCTAGACAGCTCAGCCCACAGGAGTACTGCTGGGAATGCTCCCTTTCTGCAGACCAGCAATACTTAGTGCCCTGGAATGCCCAAGACATTTTTCCTGTGTTCACTTACCCATTTGGAGTCTTCCAGCCTCCATAGATGCTCTTGCAGTGCAATTCCTTTTTGTACCTCATACAGGCAACAAAGGAAATCGGTTTATGCCACCCAGTGGCCTTTGGAGAAAACAAACTCAAGGTCAGAGTGACCCCTGGGTGGCCTCGTCAGTAGTTATGCAGTTTGGGATGTGTGCAGCTGTGAGATATCCTGACCTGGAGTGTGGTTGGCACAGGGGTCTTTAGCAATTGTGTAGTTCCATGACTGTCCTTGTTCTTTGCTCTTACTGCGTGGGCCTGGACTTAGGTTATGAGTTCCAATTCTAGGTGGAAGATGTGTTTCTCTAGTAGACTCACTAATGCCTAGCTGTTTCTCTGGGGCAATGCCTCCCAACCCCCCGCCCCTCGACCCTCGGGAGAGGGCTGTGTTTGTAAGGTCTCAGGGCAGGGACGTTCCTGTGATGGCCAGAGGGACCTTTCCCTTTTCTCTGGGCCTGGGGAATCCTGGAAATAGGTTTTGCTGGTGACCACCAGCCAGTCCTGCTGTCTTTCCAGACAGGTGCGCTCCAGTCAGATGGGCAGTGGTTGCCTCCCCAGGGGCAGGGTTGTGAGGGGTGCTGAGGCAGGTGGTTTCCAGGAGTGACCCCACGTGGCGGCAGCAGCAGCAGCGGGGCTACTTTCCTGGCTGTCCCAGGCTCTTTGTCAACATCCACATGTAGATGTGGGGGAGCAGGTGTGGCCCAAATTAATCCTTAAAAGCCCCTGGTGATTAAACTTTAAAGGTCTCAGATAGACACAGAATAATCCCTGGAAAACAATTTGGCATTATCTTGGAAAGTTGATCACATATAGATCCCACAGCCCAGTGATGTGGTTGCCAGATAGATTCCTAGCACAGGGGAATCTGAGGAAAAAATATTGAGTGAAAACATAAGTTCCAGATGACTATGCGCTGCTGACTTATGTGCTTCTGGTTAAGCTCACACATATGCAAAACAAATAGGGTATTATTAGGGATATGTGCTTGTGTGACAAAACTGAATTTTACCCATAGCCATGGTAAGATAATGAGAAACACAACATTCAAGCTACTGGTCGCCTCGGGGTGGGAGATAGGACAGAGCCCAGGACGCAGCCTCCCTGTGGGTCCTCTGGCAGTTGTGAAGTTGACTGTGGGTTCCTGGCACTCACCGTGTGATGATGACACTTCAGTGATTTCAGTACTTGTCACATACACTGTCTACGTTATGCTGAAAACTGAGTTGGTGGAAGGGTCCTGCCTCTCTTTGGTGCTACTTGGGGTCCCCGCCTCACACCTGTCTTGTTCCCTGTGTTGTGGTCTAAAGGCTGTGAGGACACCGTGGCTGAAGCAGAGTGAGGCTCCTGGACTGAGACCTGCAGCCACAGGGAGGGTGCGTGGGAAATGACAGACACTGAGGCTGCCATGTTCTCGACCCGTAAGAATGGAAAAGCAGAGCCCTGTTGTCCGCGTAGACACTGCTCAGGGGAGGAGTGGTGTGGTAAACTAGGGGAGGAGCCCCAGATGGGTATTTTGGGGTTCGATGCTACTGGGAGAGGTCAGATCTTCAGAGAGGGAGGGAGAGCCTGCCAGCCTTATCTGCAGCTGCGAAACCACTTTTCCTGTGCTTGGGGATGCCTTGCTGTTGGTGTCCAGACCCTTCTAGCCCACCCTGCCCACCGCTCGGCCGGGTCCACTTCCAAGGCTCTTGGATGTTACAGGATCCCCCTTGGTCGCCTCTGTAAAGCAGTGACATCTCTCTCCCTGCTGGCTTCTGCCTTCCAGGGAGGGGAGGGCTGGGGAGGTGGTGAATGGGGTTGTGGAGGCGTCTCTCTGGTTTGTTGGTTGGGGAGGTGCAGGATTCCCGGCCTGGCCTTGGTTTCCCCAATCAAGCCTCCCTTCACCTCCAGCATTGTAGAAAATCACCTTTTTCCTCCTCTGTTCATCCTGTCTTTTATTAATACCGAGTCTGTGCTTGTGCAAGTGTGTGGTATGTATAGGGTAGGAGGAGAAATAGTGAGCATGTGCAGGTGAGACTATATTTGAGACTAACTTACTGCCTCCTCATAGCAGGTCCTGCAAGCTAAGTGCTAGTAACCCCGTGTTGCAGGTAACAGCTGAGTGAGGCCCGGGGTTAACTTCCCAGGTGCACCTAGGTAGCCAGGAGTCTCCTCTAGGGCTCTGACTTTAGCCCTGGGCCCCTTGCCACTCAGGCCCCCACATTGTTACAACCCTGAGGGCCTCTTTTGCATAGAATCCAAAGCTTTTACCTGATGGTGGCTGCACACTAGTAGCACTGCCAGCTGGGGTGTTTGGATGAAGTGAGAAGTCTCTCAAAATCCTGGTATGAAGAACAATGTCAGGGTCAAGGTCAGTGAAGGCATGAAGAAAGTGACTTGCTGCCAGATCACTTTGAGAGCACATCTCTGATTTTGCTTATTCATTCATTACACAGATAATCATGTGTCTGACATGGTGCTAGGTGCTGGGTCTCATGTTATGTATGTTACATGCTCTCATAGTCTGGACTAGTAGAGAATGTCTCAGTGTGTCTTTCCTATATATACACGTACGCATGCACACACGCACACATGTAGGGTGCGTAACTGGGAGCCCCAACCTAGTCTGGAGCCAGGAGAGGAGTCCCGGAAGTGGGGGGATTCTGAAGCTCCTCGTTGAAGCATGAGTAGGTGCTGTCCAGGCATAAAGGCAGGGAAGAGCATTCAGGCCCAAGGGAACAGCTCCACGGAGGCCTTGAAGCCAGAAGCTTGTTGAATGTAAGGAAAGTGCAGGCGGTTAGGGGAATGCAGACAGCCGGAATGTGTTCCTGTTCATCCACGGGAGGGAAGAACAAACAGTTACCTTGTTGCAAAGGACAATTAGAATTGGATTGTCTGTGTCTTCCAAACTGTGGGCAGCTGTACCCTAGAGGACCATGAACTCAATTCGCTGAGTTGCAATTAGCATTCAAAGAATAATACTTTTCTACACAAATCCATGGGGAAAAAAAAATAATAGAATACAGAAAGGAAGGCATTGCATGCACACAGTGAGGGTAAGAGTATTGCTTCATGAAACTTGTGTGTGTTACGATGTGTATGCCTGTACTTGATTTTTGATATGAAATTATTCTTCTGGCTTGTTATCAGAAGCCACCTTCCGAGTTGGTCTGCTGGAGTAGCCCATGCCTCACCTTTCCTTTATGCCATGGCTGCCACACCTGCACCTGACCATGGTTGGCGGTTTGAGCTGGGGCCTGCCCGCAGCTGGGGGGTTATGAAATGCTTCTGTATTGCATTTCTGAACACTGGTGAGGAATGCTTGGACCTGTGCCCTTTGCTGTCCAGGCTGCAGTTTTCTCGTTAAGTATCACGTGAATATTTATGAACAGTCCATTGTGCCAGGCACCGTGCCCAGATGTATAAGGCTCAGGCTGCCTTCAGGAGTTCCCCATCCAGTGTGGGAGTCAGACCAGACTCTCAGAGGAGGAGGCATCCAATCAGGTCTCTGAACAGGAGGAATTACCTGGTGAAGAGGTGGGGGGAAGGCATTCCAGGCAGAAGCCACTGCGCTTGCAAAGGCCTGGAGTTGCAGTTGGGATTTCTCCGGATGATTCACTGCAGCTGACATGCATGATGTGCCAATGGAGTGTGAAGGGCTCCTGGAGGGGCGACTGGGAGCCAGGTGCCCAGGGGCCTGTGTTACAGACCAGTAAGAAGCTTGAGTTTGAGGCTGGGAGTGGTGGCTCACGCTTGTAATCCCAGCACTTTGGGGGGCCAAGGCGAGTGGATCACCTGAGGTCAGGAGTTTAAGAGCAGGCTGGCCAATGTGGTGAAACCCCATCTCTACTAAAAATACAAAAATGAGCCAGGCATGGTGGTGCGTGCCTGTAATCCCAGCTACTCAGGAGACCGAGGCGGGAGAATTGCTTGAACCCGGGAGGCAGAGACTGCAGTGAGCTGAGATAGCGCCACTGCACTCCAGCCTGGGCGACACAGCGAGACTCCCTCTCAGGAAGAAAAAAACAACACCACATAAACAAAAACACAATAAGCTTGAGTTTGACTTTAAGCCGGGGAGTGATGTGATCAGCTCTGTATTCTAGAGAGTTCACTGAGCATGTTTGTGCACAGTGGATTGGAAGGGGCCAGACTCTGGGAACTAGGACACTAGTTAGGAGGCTGCTTTGGGATTGTGTAGATGAGGATTGTGGTGGCCAGTGCAGGGAGGCAGAGCCTGTCAATGACCCTGGTGCAGACTTTGTGACCCAACATCCCAGAAGTGGCCCCTGTTCTCTACTGGCCACTCCCTGGTTGAGCTTTTAAGTGAACACCCAGGAGGCAAGTACTTGGGGGCATTTTGTAAAAGTGATTTTTCTCTTCCTTTTCAGTACAAACCTCCAGGGAACCTGGCTGGCTAGAAGGGACTCTGAACGGCAAGAGGGGGCTGATTCCACAGAACTACGTCAAGCTGCTGTAGCTCCTGGCCTGAGAGCCCCTGCTGACCCTGGCACCCAGGGACCTGCCTGGGGGCAGAGAGCTGTCTTCCTTCTCCGAGGCTCTGGGCTGCACCCACAGGTACCTCCACACTTGGGAGTTACCATCATCACAATCAGCCTTGGGGGCGGGGGAGGGGTGGGCAGAGATGGGACGCACCACACAGAACTGTGATTGTGGATCAGGAGGGGAATGTCAGGATTCGCAAAATGGACTTTTCATTTGTCAAGTATCGGGACTTGTGATTTTTAATTATCCAGCATATAGAATGAGAGGGAGGGCAGCCTTCTGCCACCTGTGTCACCTCCACTGGCAGTCACGCCACCAGAGCCACCCTGGCTCCCTCTCCTCCCTGAGCACCTGCTGCTGCAATTTTAAAGGGAACTGTACTACTCACAGTGATAGGTTTGCAGAGTGCGTGCTTGGCTGTGGCAGCCTTGCTTGGAGAGGCTGCTGCTGGTGCAGGGGAGATGGTCTCAAGCCAGAGGGAAGCAGAGATGCGCTTCTCAAGCCTGCCCTTCCTAGATGGCCACCTGCGGGACCCCACACTCACTGTACTGGCAGCGTGCACTGGCGTATTTGTAACAGGCTTCTCGGTGCTCCTCACCCGTGTGCTGTTTTCCAAACACCATCTTTTTGCCTCAAGGCCTCTCTGTAAATGAAATAAACTGTAATTTACTATTTGATTTGTCTGTCCTAATGTGGGGAAGCGGTCGTGGAAGTCATTGCCCCATCTTGATTTATGAATTGGCAGCCTACTATGGGGACTCGTCTCTCTCTGCTGTTGGCATGCTCACAGGTGGAATCTGTTAGTGGGGAGCCTGGAGTATTCGGAGTGGGGTGTGTTCCTGGGGGCAGCGGCAGCCTCTGATGTGTGCAATCCTGGAAGGGCATTCACACCTCCTCCAGTGGCTGCACAGGCCTCTCTACCCTGGTGTCTGCAGGACCTGCAGCAGGGCTGGGGCTTTGGCCCTGGGTGGTTTGTGTGAGCTGTCTCAGTGCCCTGGGACCAGCCCTCCTACCAGCACCATTGTACACCCCTCTCCCACACCACCCAGCATGCCTCTGCCTTCCAGGCCTCCCTGCTAATCTCTCCATCTGGATTAATTTCAGCGTGGAGGGAGGAGAGGGAGGCAGAGCAGACCTTCCCAGAGGAGCCTTCACCCTTGATTGACCCTGCCCTGCCCCGTGATGATGGCCACCCCCAGCATGGGCAAGCCTTGCTCTGATGCTTCCTCATTCTCCTGCACCTCCAAGCCACAGGTGCAACAACCTCTTGGGGAAGAGGGGACTTGCCTTGGAATGTGGGGCTTAGTTTTAGTGGCCCCAGGATTCTGAAGCCAGCCCCATGCCCCAGAGGCTGCTCTGGGGCAGGCGTGTCTTTCCAAGCATCCCCATGGGAGGTTCCTGGACCTGTCAGACTTTTCTCAAGCATTTATCAAAGGACGGATGTGTCTGTTGCCTCATCCCCAGATGAACTGACTCAAGAGCTTGCCAGTTAACAGCTTGGAAGTCACCTCATGTGGATCACGTGAGGGTGTGGAGTTTGGGAGTTGTATGTGTATGGGGAAATGTGCTTCTTGAAAAGTGTCCGTACTGTAAATAAAAATAAGGACAATTTCGATGCAACATAATTTAAAATAATCACGGGCCCAGTGAAGAGCATTGAGACCGCAGAGGAGCCCAGGGCCACCTTACCACAAGCGGGTCTGAGGCCTGGGCAGGGGCTGGCTTGGCCCTAGGGCTGGGGCAGCAGCATAACCTTCAGTAGCCTGTTTTCTGAGTTGTCATTGCCGCCCCGACTCATTGCTTGGGATGTAGAAGGGAAACCTGACTCGTGAGAAGAGGTTGCTGGCATATTCCACTTCTGTGAGAGCCCCTCTGCAGGAAAAGGCAAACCTGTGGGCAGCTAGAGCAGACTCAGGTTAGTGTTGGGAGTGGCTTCCTGGCAGAGTCCTAATTGGTGTATTCCCAGGGGCCATTAAAAATCTCCCTGCACCAGGCCTTGACTGATTTGTTTGCTTGCCGGAGATTCCTATTGTTAACAGTGAGATGCACCCAACCAGCCATTCCCCTCAAAGTGCTTTTACCACCACTTAAATCACCACCAAGTCTGGCTATCTGTGTGACCTTGGGCAAGAATGGTCACCCCCAAGATTCTGTTCCAGCCTCCTAAAAATAAAATGATACTGAGAGGTTTGGGGTTGAAATGACCTAATAGAAGCAGTGCGCCCAGTATGTGGGGAGGGCTTGGCTAACAGGAACTGCTGTTTCTGTTTTTCTTACTCCTATGAATAAGAATAGCAGTATCTTGCATCTTTGTTATCAGGGACCTCTGTGTTCCTTAGGATGATGGGGTGACAAGTAGTGAAGTTCCACAGCTGTGCCCTGTGGAAGCTCCTGTAGCCTTAAGAGCTGAAGACCCTGCCTGTGACTCTCTGGGGAACAGTGAGGTAGTGCCAGAGGGGAGCAGGAGTGTTTCTGTCTGAGAATGTGACACATGCACCACAGTGTGGCCAGGACTGCCAAGGCCTCTCTGGTCAGGGAGCTTACCCCTGGATATGGGCCAGGGTGTACTGAGGAATGGGATCAGGAGGTGTTTTTCTTACTTTGGTGGATCATCTTCCTTCCCCTAGAAGGGGAGTGGAATATGTTTTGCTGTTTTAGCCGGATGGGTGTGGCTGCTCTGCTGAGGCTGCCTGGCCTTCCCTCAGCCCCACCTTGCTCAGCTCCTGCAGCACCAACTGCGGCTGCCTAGACCAGGTCCATAGCCTGTGTTCATTCAGAGGCAGTATGGTGGTTTGGGGCAAAAAAGAGCACTTGGGCTATGTGTTTCTTGTTGGCACTGGGGCTGCAGGGCTTGCATCTGACGGTGCCACCCACAGGGCCTTCCCTGGTATTCCCTGTGCCTATAAAGGAGATGCCAGGTGAGAACATAGCCAAAGGACTTGTAAGGGCTGCAACCCCACTCTCCTTCCTTTGTAGAAGCAGCCATACCTGCAGTTGGGGGTATGGAAGGGAAAAGCAATGGGTGTCCATGCCAGAGATGGATGTCTAACTCATTCTTTCCTTACAGTGACTGCACAAGCCAGGAGATATTAGCCCACTTTATGGATGAGAAAATGGAAAAGAGCACTTGCTTCCTCAGGTTCAATAAGCTAGTCACATGTTCTTTCTGCTGTGCCATCTTGTCCTTAGGGCCATGCTGTTATGAGTTGAATTGTTTCCCACTCCCCAAATTCATATGTTGAAGTCCTTAACCCCCAGTCCCTCAGAATGTGATGTCATCCGGAAAGAGAATCTTTGCAGATGTTGCTAGTTAAGCTGAGCACAGTAGGGTTGGCCTTAATCCGATATGACTGATGTCCTTAAAACAAGGGGAAATTTGGACACTGAGACAGACTCGCATAGAAGAAAGATGACATGAAGAGAAACAGGGAGAAGACAGCCATCTACAAGCCAAAGGCAGAGGCCTGGAATAGACCCTTCTCTCTCAGCCCTCACTGAAGGAACCCTGTTGACGCCTCCATCTTGGACTTCCAGCCTCCAGAACTGGGAGAAAATTCATTCCTGTTTAAGGTGCCCAGTTTGTGGTCCTTTTTTTACAGTAGCTCTACGAACGTAATACAGTGGTGAAAAGTACGTGTCGCATTACAAACAAGCTGTTTTGAAATCCTATTTTTGCTATTTTATATCTTGGTGACCTCCGGTAAGTTGACCTTTTTATGGTTCTGTTTGTGTCTGTGAAATGGAAAGAGGAGAAGCAACCTGTGGGATGTGACAGTTAAATGAGAGTGAATGTCCTGTGCTGGATGGGCGCATGGTAGGAAGTGGGGTTTAGTAAATGGAGAGGACCGGAGAAGGCAAGGCAGCAGGACACTGTGGTGGTTTCTGTCCCCCTTCTCATCTCTAAATCGCCACCTGCTTCCTGCCAGCATCTCTTCTCCAAAAGCCATTTCGTGCTCTTGTCCTTTGCCAACATTGCTCAGCCTCTGTCCTCCTTCCCAACACCACTCCAGGCTCCTGCTCTCTTGAGCTTGCCTTTGTTCCCATTCACTTCCAGACTGGGCATCTTCTCACCTTCTTAGGGGTTCTCCCTTCCAGTCTCTCAAAGCCAGTTCTGGTTACCCCTTCACTGGCCAGATGTTTTCCATAACTTCTTGAATCTTCTTGAGCCACGTAGTTTTCCTCTGTCCACTCTGAGGATGCTATTCCAGGAGTGTGTCCTCAAACAGCTCTCCCGCTCCTAGTTCTGCAAATGTCTTCTCAGTTGCTTGTCAGCACTCTTCCTCCTTGACTGGCCTGAGCAGTAATTTATTGCTGCCTCATTTGGGCAGCCCAGCTCATTCTAACACTTAAATGTCTAGCTAAAAGTATCTCAATCTACTGGTTAGAAGAATACCTTGGAAAACACTTTCTATCTGAAGATCAACTTGATTGGAAAGACTTCTATTTTTGGCCCAACAAGAGACCTGCACTTTAAATTTGGGCAGTGAATGTGTGGCAGCTCAGGGCCATGCACTGGTGTCTGGATTTCTTCTTCCTTGTGGAGTTTAGCAACTAACGAAACACTGCAAGGTGGAGCAGCTCCCATGCCGGGAGCAGCAGGATCAGACCCAGCCAGGCCAATTTTCACAGGTGCTGCTATCCACCCTCGGTCAGGCTGGCTCAGTGCATGGAGATCCATATAAACGGGTTTTTCAGACTAGGGAAAACTTGGAAACCACTGTCTTGGCAACATACATGCTGCAGCAAAGTATCTGAATAACTACTAGTGTGGTAGACATTTAAAGATCCTGATCTTTCACCCCTCCCCAAACCCATGCCCTTTTGTGGAGTCCTTTCAGACTGACTCAGGGCTTGACCTCACAAGTTGCTTCGGCCAGTGGGATAGGAGCAAACTTGATTCAGTCAGAGGCATGGAAAGTGTTATATGCCTTTCCAGGGTCTTCTTTAGAGCCCTGGCTTTGCCATGAAAATAAACCCAGGCTAGCTTGCTGGAGGATGAGAGGCCACATGGAGCAGCGCCACTGCAGACCAGACAGCTGCAGGCTGACCACAGATATACAAACAGTCCCAGCTCAGCCGAGCCTGGCTCAGGTCAGCACACCCCAGCCTGCTTCCCCCAGCCGACTCATAGACTCATGAGAAATACTAAATGGTGATTGATCTAAACCGGTAAGTTTTGGGATGTTTTGTTATACAGCAGCAGCTGCCTGCCTGCCACTTTGCCCCATTGTTCACTTTGCTTTGGACAGTCTGGGTCCATGATCAATGTTGAGATCGTGCCTTACCCAGTCCCAGTGTTGTTTGGGAAGCTACTGTTTTATTTCCAAGAAAATTGCTACAGTAGCAACTGGCTGACTTGAAATTAAAGTGCCAGAGATACTTGTAATCAAGTCATTTTAATCTGTGTACATTTGCAGAGTTGATAAAAAGTGTTAGAGCTGATTTGTACATAAAGGGACAATGTTTTCTATTTGCTTGGAGGGAATTCAGCATGCAGAAGCAAACAAGCCTCTAAATACATAGGCATCACCAGGCATAATTTTTTTTTTTTTAACTGCTCTGGCATATAGTGGCTGGCTGTTTCAGTGGCAGACACACAGTTCTTAGCTAATGATTCCTAACTGTGGGCTGAATTCTTTGGGCCTGAGAGCACTTCTAGAGATTGTTAGAAATAGTCACACTTGACCCAAGAATGAGTCTGTTCAATTCAAAAAGGGCACCCCCTTTAGCCAAGGGTGCACATTGTAGGGGCCTCTTGCCAGCTTTGGGTGGGTTCCCAGCCCAAGATGGCTTTTGTTTCAAGTTAGGGGCTCTCTGTGAAAAGCCCTGTTCCCTAATAGGTCAAATTTCTGAAGTTTTTAAATCTAAAATTGCACTTATAGTATTTTACACACCAAAAGTTTGTGCTCCCAATTTTCTTCCTGTGCTGTGGTTCAGTGGGTATGCTGTGTTCCAGAAATGGATCTGTTGTGTTTCACAAAGCTGAGTTTTACTATCAAATAGTCTTCTCTTGCTGAAAGCAAATAATTTGAATAATCAACAGTTGAGTAACACACTAAAAATGTACTGTACTTGAATTTATCTTGTGGGAAATGTTTTCTATTTAAAAACCAGCTGGTGATTGCTTACTGCTCCTTTGTGGCCCATATTAATGAGTGGAATCCAGGGGACAAGCCTGCAGAAATGTCAGAAGCATCATGGCCAATGGGGAGCTGAGTTTCTTGATGGCGCAAGGGTCCTGGGGGATGATAGGGTGAGACCATGTAGAGGAAGAACTTTGCAGTCAGATGGGGGCTCCACTCACATTGGTCTCAAATTCTGAAGAGTAGGTTTTCAAGTGGTTGTGAAGATAAATGAGGCAATGTATATATAGGGTTTAGCAACTACATGGCAATAGTTATCCAATGGTTACAGAGTATTTTAATGAACCATATATCAAAAGTATTAAAAACAAGGTCTCTAATCAGTCCCCAAAGAGTAGAATTAACATGTGGCTAACATAGGACTCTTTCCAACATGGAAAACCTCGTTCTCCATCTTGGATGTAGGCAGAGTGCATACAATCAAGATTTGGGAGGGCACAAAATCCACGTGTACCTACAGACAGTCAAATGAATTCGCTCCAAAACAACAGGTGATTAAAGTAAAGGATTTATTGTAATCTGCTTACAGTCCTTTGCAAAGACAGACATATGTTTTTGCATAAAGATATAAATTGCTTCATTTTAAACTAATTTAGTGTTTTTTTTTAAATTATATGAACTTTTGGTGAATTATGAACTGTACCAAACCAAGATTTTTAAGAGCAATATGGTACAAAAATAAGAGCAGACAGACAATTTGGACTGGGACAGGCATTCAACAGTGAATTTAGAATATGGCTTTGCTGTTTAATCAAGCAAAGTTACCTGGAGACACACAAAGAGCCAGTAACTTTGTTAATACAAAAAGCTGATGCAGACCATCTCCATCCCAAACCTGGTTAAGTCAGAATTCCCATTTTATAAAAACTAAGCCTGAACTAAAAGCTGCTTTTGTAAGTAAGCCATTTGTTTTCTAGCAACTCCCAGTCTGCATGCTGTGTATTTATTACCTTCAAAGTGTGGCTTTCCTATTGCTGTGCATGTAAGTTGACTGTATTTAAAGATCTGCCTATAAATTAAATTCCTGAAATTGCAAATTATGTAAGAAAAACTCCTCCCTCTGAGTGCAGCTTTCACAGGTTTCCCCTTGCATAAGGCAGGTGTCTTTTGAAAGACAAGGTAATGTTGCCTGCATGGTGAACCCTGGAGAAAAGTGTTGATCTAATTGCTGCTTCCTCCTGGCCATGGGCTTCTCCAGCTACAGCTGTTAGATTTTGGAAAATAATATGATTTCACTGAGTAAACCTGATGATTATCATCACTTTTAAAAGAAGATTAATTTGGCATCTATTCAAAGTAGTTTATTTAGTGCAATCATATTGTTAGTTTCCCCAAAGATACGTATGTTTGTGATTTGGGGCAAGAGAAAAGCCATACATTGCATCAGTGCCAAACAGATTAATGAATTAAAAATTTTAGTGCCACTGTCTTGCTTATATGATCTGTAGTTTCTCTCCAAAACTGTTTATGTATAAAATTTATTTTTAAAACCTACCTTTTAAAAATCTAAAATCTATCTCCTGGTCTCCATGCCATTCAGACTGAACCTTGGCCAAGATGGGCCGTCCCAGTGTATCCTGCCATGATCTGTGTGTTCCTGTGACCGGTTCCAGGAGTGCAGAACCCCTTTTCAAGATCAGAAGGGAATAGCTGATCTTTAACAGAGAGAGTGCCTGGAATTTTTTTTTTTCCCATAGGAGAAAATCTGATTTTCTAAAATGGGAGGAAAAGATGCTCTCTGAGCCATCAAGTTCCTAGTCTCACTCTCCTAGAGCTGGTTCTGCTTCTAGAGGAAAAGGGAAACGAGGCAGCTTTCCTAAAGCTGCAGCACTCCTAGGACCTCCTCTCCCATGTGTGTTGTCAAATGACACCTTCCAGGAGCTGCAGACACCGCAGTGTGTCATTCCCCGATGGAGCAGGATGAAGCAGAAGCCAGAAAACGTGCTGGAGTCCCACAAATGCCCCAAGCGGGAGACCAAGAACAAAACAAAAAGTACAGAAAAAGTAGAAAGGCTTCAAGACAACCGAAGAGGTTTAAGTGTGGTTATTTACAACAGAGACTGTAAAATGGTAAATTAGATATGAAGCTAAAAAAGGCACAGCTTTCCCTTTCTTAAATACACTGTAAACGGTTCATTATGCATGCAGGACATTGCACTTTACAAAAAAAAATTACCTTGTTTAGACAAAGATAGATAGTACTTAAATAGTCTCCAGCAAAATAGAATTCTTTCAAAAATACTTTCCCATTCATCCTATTAACCATTAAAGATTTTTTTTTTGTATGTGTCTCATTTACAAAAGATCCTTATACCTTATTTCAGGTCCTTCATAATTTATACATACAGTAATGTACAGCACAGCAAAAGACTGCAAAAAAATTATTTGTAAAGCCAACACAATAGATACTAGAAATCAAACCAAGGCATTTGTTTTAACATCTTATCCATTCTAATTAAATAAGAAATGGACGCTAACGAGTGTGTATACCAGTGATGCAGAAGACCGTGGACGAGCGAGGGCTCAGAGGCAGCTGCTGCCCTACGCCACGAGTTCTGTTATTACACAACAGGAATCTGTATATATTTTTTATTTTTTGTGTTTTTTAAATAACAAAAGAATATTAATGCCCCAGATTGACTATACGTTTTATGTGCAAACCAAGGGTAAGCTTTAAAAAGTTCGTTAGTCCTTGAACCCTTTTAAAACAAGCGAACGATACCAGAAACTACATGGCATAGTTAAAACTTCCATCTGTGAAAATATCAAAATCAGAGTTATTGACTAGATATGGCTTTTCATCCCGAGGAACAGGAACATGTTTCTAAGCGCTGGGGGATTGGAGGTGGGGAATCCTTCAGACTGCTCTGGTCTCGCCAAATCCACGGAAAAACAGCTTTCCCGGCTCCAAACCTCTGACATGACTTTAAACTTGAGAAACTGTCGAACAAGTGTGAATCAACCATCACATGTTAAAAACAGGTTTTCTTGGGTCCTTCTGGGTGTGGAACAACACGGGGAAACTTAAGGCAAAGTTCTTCTGGGCAGCGGGCAGTCACTTCCGGTGGAAGTAGAGCGGCTTGGCGTTCCCCGATTCCACCTTGGGCAGCTGGTCGCTGATGATTTCCACCAGCATTGCGGGGAACTCTACCTTCAGCGCATGGGACTCTCGGAAGGTGTAGAAGCAGAATTCCAGCAGGTCGCTCACCAGCTGTAACACAGACACAGGGGGCATGACATGGGGGCCTCATTCCCGACCCTGGATCCCTCTGCATTCTGACTCTGATGATGGGAACTCAAAGGACAACATTCAGAATGCCTCCCAGCAGACCATGTCTTTGTTAATTCAGCAGAGTCATCTGTCCTGGGAGAGGAAGAAGGGTGCTCACATCACCCATGTCATCTGCCTTTCATGGAAAACAAATTCAGCTGAGAGCTCAATTTTGAGCACTGAATCTATCAGATGCAACAGGGACAGTGACAGAGTTAATAGTGACTGGGTCACTGAACTGCACTCATCAAATTCTAATTTCTAAATGTGTGCCTACACGTGTATCTTTGTCTTGGTGATGGGCCTTCCCAGGGTGTAAGGTGGGCTGGTGGGAAGGGGCAAGTGCTGGCCCAGGGTCTGAGCACCACAGATGCCCAGGAGGGTGAGGAGCAGGACACAGCACTGCACAGGAAGCTGTGGTGTTCCCCTAGCTGGGCCTGTCGAAGGAGCTGCCGCCAAGGGGACAGCTGGCACTTCCACCTGCAGCCCCAGGCCCTCTTTCCTTCCTTGTGGGTGCCTGCCCTGTGGGGGCAGACCTGAGACGACTCAGCTACTTCCTATTTCAGGCTGACTTTGAGACAGTGAAAAACATCAAGGACAAGTTCTGGGGTGTCCCCCTAGCTCATTTTCCCTACTCTGAACCAAAAACCTTTCTCAGCCCCTGACCTGCTCCTAATTTATTTATTTTTTATTTTTTTATTTTTTTTTTGAGACGGAGTCTCGCTCTGTCGCCCAGGCTGGAGTGCAGTGGCACAATCTCGGCTCACTGCAAGCTCCGCCTCCCGGGTTCACGCCATTCTCCTGCCTCAGCCTCTCTGAGTAGCTGGGACTACAGGCGCCCGCCACCACGCCCGGCTAATTTTTTGTATTTTTAGTAGAGACGGGGTTTCACCATGGTCTCGATCTGACCTCGTGATCTGCCCGCCTCGGCCTCCCAAAGTGCTGGGATTACAAGCGTGAGCCACCGCGCCCGGCCCTGCTCCTAATTTATTAAAAAAAATTTGGAGGCTGGCAATATGGCCAAATAGGAACAGCTCTGGTCTGCAGTTCCCAGTGGGATCAATGCAGAAGATGGGTGATTGCTGCATTTCCAATTGAGGTACCTGGCTCATCTCACTGGGACTGGTTAGACAGTGGGTGCAGCCCACAGAAGGTGAGCTGAAGCAGGGTGGGGCGTTGCCTCACCTGGGAAGTGCAAGGGGTCGGGAAACTCCCTCCCCTAGCCAAGGGAAGCCATGAGGGGTACTGTGCTGTAACAGTGCATTCCGGCCCGGATACTGCACTTTTCCCAGAGTCTTCGCAACCCATAGACCAGGAGATTCCCTTGGGTGCCTATGCCACCAGGGCCCTGGGTTTCAAGCACAAAACTGGGCACTGGTTAGGGCAGACACTGAGCTAGCTGCAGGAGTTTTTTTTTTTTTTTTTTTCATACCCCAGTGGCATCTGGAACATCAGAGAGACAGAACCATTCACTTGCCTAGAAAGGGGGCCGAAGCCAAGGAGCCAAGCGGTCTAGCTCAGTGGATCCCACCACCACAGAGCCTAGCAAGCTAAGATCCACTGGCTTGAAATTCTTGCTGCCAGCACGGCAGTCTGAAGTCGAACTGGGATGCTCGAGCTTGGGGTGGGGGGGGATCCGCCATTACTGAGGCTTGAGTAGGTAGTTTTCCTCTCTGAGTGTAAACAAAGCTGCCGGGAAGTTCCAACTGGGTGGAGCACACTGCAGCTCCCCAAAGCCGCTGCAGCCAGACTGCCTCACTAGATTCCTCCTCTCTGGACAGGGCATCTCTGAAAGAAAGGCAGTAGCCCCAGTCAGGGGCTTATAGATAAAACCCCATCTCCCTGGGACAGAGCAACTGGGGGAAGGGGTGGCTGTGGGCACAGCTTCAGCAGACTTAAATGTTCCTGCCTGCTGGCTCTGAAGAGAGCAGTGGTTCTCCCAACATAGCACTAGAGTTCTGCGAAGGGGCAGACTGCCTCCTGAAGTGGGTCCCTGATGCCTCTGCCTCCTGACGAAGAGACACCTCATACAGGAGAGCTTCACCTGGCATCTGGCAGGTACCCCTCTGGGACAAAGCCTCCAGAGTTAGGAACAGGCAGCAATCTCTGCTGTTCTGCAGCCTCCACTGGTAATACCCAGGCAAACAGTGTCTGGGAGTGGACCTCCAGCAAACTCCAACAACAGACCTGCAGCAGAGGGGCCTGACTGGTAGAAGGAAAACTAACAAAGGAAGAGCATCAACATCAACAAAAAGGATGTCTACACAGAAACCTCATCTGAAGGCCACCAACATCAAAGACCAAAGGTAGATAAATCCATGAAGATGGGGAGAAACCAGTGCAAAAAAGCCTGAAAATTACAAAAACCAGAACGCCTCTTCTCCTACAAAGGATCAAAACTCCTCGTCAGCAAGGGAACAAAACCGGATGGAGAATGAGTTTGACGAATTGACAGAAGTAGGCTTCAGAAGGTGGATAATAACAAACTCCTCTGAGCTAAAGGAGCATGTTCTAACCCAATGCAAGGAAGCTAAGAACCTTGAAAAAAGACAAATTGTTAACTAGAATAACCAGTTTAGAGAAGAATGTAAATGACCTGATGGAGCTGAAAAACACAGCACAAGAACTTCGTGAAGCATACACAATTATCAGTAGCCAAATTGATCAAGCAGCAGAAAGGATATCAGAGATTTAAGATCAACTCAAAGGAATAAAGCAAGAATAGAAGATTAGAAAAAAGAGTGAACAGAAACGAACAAAACTTCCAAGAAATACAGGACTATGAAAAGACCAAATCTACGTTTGATTGGTATAACTGAAAGTGAAGGGGAGAATGGAACCAAGTTGGAAAACACTCTTCAGGATATTATCCAGGAGAACTTCCCCAACCTAGCAAGACAGGCCAACATTCAAATTCAGGAAATACAGAGAACACCACAAAGATACTCCTCGAGAAGAGCAACCCCAAGACACATAATTGTCAGATTCACCAAGGTTGAAATGAAGGAAAAATGTTAAGGGAAGCCAGAGAGAAAGGTCGGGTTACCCACAAAGGGGGAAGCCCATCAGAATAACAGCGGATTGCTCTGCAGAAACCCTGTAAGTTAGAGTGGGGGCCAATATTAAACATTCTTAAAAGAATTTTCAACCCAGAATTTCATATCCAGCCAAACTAAGCTTCATAAGCAAAGGAGAAATAAAATCCTTTACAGACAAGCAAATGCTGAGAGATTCTATCACCACCAGGCCTGCCTTACAAGAGCTCCTGAAGGAAGCACTAGACATGGAAAGGAACAACTAGTACCAGCCACTGCAAAAACATGCCAAATTGTAAAGACCATCAATGCTATGAAGAAACTGCATCAACTAATGGGCAAAACAACCAGCTAGCATCATAATGACAGGATTAAATTCACACATAACAATGGCCTTAAATGTAAACAGGCTAAACGTCCCAATTAAAAGACACAGTCCGGCAAATTCAATCAAGAGTCAAAATCCATCAGTGTGCTGTATTGAGAAGACCCATTTCATGTGCAAAGACACACATAGTCTCAAAATAAAGGGAGGGAGGAAGATTTACCAAGCAAATGGAAAGCAAAAATAGCAGGGGTTCCAATCCTAGTGTCTGATAAAACAGACTTTAAACCAACAAAGATCAAAGGAAGGCATTACCTAATGGTAAAGGGATCAATGCAAAAAGAAGAGCTAACTATCCTAAACATATATGCACCCAATACAGGAGCACCCAGATTCATAAAGCAAGTTCTTAGAGACATACACAGAGACTTAGACTCCCACACGATAATATTGGGAGACTTTAACACCCCATTGTCAATATTAGATCAATGAGACAGAAAATTAACAAAGATATTCAGAACTTGAACTCAGCTCTGGACCAAGCAGACCTAGTAGACATCTACAGAACTCTCCACCCCAAATCAACAGAATATACATTCTTCTCAGCAGCTCATCACACGTATTCTAAAATTGACCACATAATTGGAAGTAAAACACTGCCTAGCGAATGCAAAAGAACGGAAATAACAGTCTCTCAGACCACAGTGCCATCGAATTAGAACTCAGGATTAAGAAACTCACTCAAAACGCACAACCACATGGAAACTGAAAAACCTGCTCCTGAATGATTCTTGGGTAAATAGCGAAATTAAGGTAGAAATAAGTAAGTTCTTTGAAACCAATGAGAGCAAAGACACAATGTACCGGAATCTGTGGGACACAGCTAAAGGAGTGTTTAGACGGAAATTTATAGCACTAAATGCCCACAGGAGAAAGCAGGAAGGATCTAAAGTTGACACCCTAACATCACAATTAAAAGAACTAGAGAAGCAAGAGGAAACAAATTCAAAAGCTAGCAGAAGGCAAGAAATAAGATCAGAGCAGAACTGAAGGAGATAGAGACATGAAAAATTCTTCAAAAAATCAATGAATCCAGGATCTGGTTTGAAAAGATCAACAAAATAGACTGCTAGACTAATGAAGAAAAGAGAGAAGAATCAAACGCAATCAAAAATGATAAAGTAGATATCACCACTGATCCCACAGAAATACAAATTACCATCAGAGAATACTATAAACACCTCTACACAAATAAACTAGAAAATCTAGAAGAAATGGATAAATTTCTGGACACACACCCTCTCAAGTCTAAACCAGGAAGAAGTCGAATGCCTGAACAGACCAATAACAAGTTCTGAAATTGGGCAGTAATTAATAGCCTACCAACCAAAAAAAGTCCAGGACTGGACGGATTCACAGCCAGATTTTACCAGAGGCACAAAGAGGAGCTGGTACCATTCCTTCTGAAACTATTCCAAACAATAGAAAAAGACTCCTCCCTAACTCATTTTATGATGCCAGGATCGTCCTGATACCCAAACCTTGCAGAGACACAACAAAAAATGAAAATTTCAGGCCAATATCCCTGATGACCATTGATGCAAAAATCCTCAATAAAATATGGGCAAACTGAATCCGGCAGTACATTAAAAAGCTTATCTAGCACGATCAAGTCGGCTTCATCCCTGGGATGCAAAGCTGGTTCAACATACATAAATCAATAAATGTAATCCATCACATAAACAGAACAATGACAAAAACCACATGATTATCTCAATAGATGCAGAAAAGGCCTTTGATAAAATTTAACATGGCTTCATGCTAAAAACTCTCAATAGCCGGGCACGGTGGCTCACGCTTGTAATCCCAGCATTTTGAGAGGCTGAGGTGGGCGGATCACTTGAGGTCAGGAGTTTGAGATCAGCCTGGCTAAAATGGTGAAACCCTGTCTCTACTAAAAAAAAAAAAAAATAGCCAGGCATGGTGGCATACACCTGTAATCCCAGCTACTCAGGAGGCAGAGGCAGGAGAACTGCTAGAACCTGGGAGGTGGAGGTTGCAGTGAGCCAAGATTGCACCACTGCAGTCCAGCCTGAGTGACAGAGCAAGACTGTCTCAAAAAACAGACAAAAAAATAAACTAGGTATTGATGGAACATATCTCAAAATAGCTATTTCTGCCAAACCCACAGCCAGTATCATACTGAATGGACAACAACTGGAAGCATTCCCTTTGAAAACCGGCACAATAAAAGGATACCCTCTCTCGCTTCTTTTCAACATAGTATTAGAAGTTCTGGCAAGGGCAATCAGGCAAGAGAAAGAAATAAAGGGTATTCAAATAGGAAGACCAGGAATTCAAATTGTCTCTGTTTGCAGATGACATGATTATATTTAGAAAACCCCATCATCTCAGCCCAAAATCTCCTTAAGCTGATAAGCAACTTCAGCAAAGTCTCAGGATACAAAATCAATGTGCAAAAGTCACAAGCATTCCTATACACCAATAATAGACAAACAGCCAAATCATGAGTGAACTCCCATTCACAATTTTATTGTTTGCTACAAACAGAATAAAATAACTAGGAATACAACACACAAGGGACATGAAGGACCTCTTCAAGTCTCAAGGAAATAAGAGATGACACAAGAAGTGGAAAAGCATTCCATACTCATGGATAGGAAGAACAAATATTGTGAAAATGGCCTTACTGCCCAAAGTAATTTATAGATGCAATGCTATCCCCACCAGCTATCATTGACTTTCTTCACAGAATTAGAAAAAAACTACTTCAAATTTCATATGGAACCAAAAAAGAGCCCGCATAGCCAAGATAATCCTAAGCAAAAAACAAAGCTGGAGGCATCATACTACCTGACTAGTTACTACAAGGATAAAGTAAAACAGATATATAGACCAATGGAACAGAACAGAACAGAGGCCTCAGAAATAATGCCACACATCTACAACCATCTGATCTTTGACAAACCTGAAAAAACAATGGGGAAAGGATTCTCTATTTAATAAATGGTGCAGGGAAAACTGGCTAGCCATATGCAGAAAACTGAAACTGGACCCCTTCCTTATACCTTATACAAAAATCAACTCAAGATGGATTAAAGACTTAAACATAAGACCTAAAACCATAACAACCCTAGAAGAAAACCTAGCCAATACCATTCAGGACATAGGCATGGGCAAAAACTTCATGACTAAAACACCAAAAGCAATGGCAACAACAGCCAAAATTGACAAATGGCATCTAATAAACTAAAGAGCTTCTGCCAGAGCAAAAGAAACTATCATCAGAGTGAACAGGCAGCCTACAGAATGGGAGAAAATTTTTGCAATCTATCCATCTGACACAGGGCTAATATCCAGAATCTACAAAGAACTTAAATTTACAAGAAAAAAACAACCCCATCAAAAAGTGGGCAAAGGATATGAAGAGACTCTTCTCAAAAGAAGACATTTACGCAGCCAACAAACATTTGAAAAAAAGCTCATCATCCACTGGTCATTGGAGAAATGCAAATCAGAACCACAATGAGATACCACCTCATGCCAGTTAGAATGGCGATCATTAAAAAGTTAGGAAACAACAGATGCTGGAAAGGATATGGAGAAATAAGAACACTTTTATACTGTTTGTGGGAGTGCAAATTAGTTCAACCATTGTGGAAGACAGTGTGGTGATTCCTCAAGGATCTAGAACTAGAAATACCATTTGGTCCAGCAATCCTATTACTGGGTATATACCCAAAGGATTATAAATCATTTTATTATAAAGACACATGCACGTGTATGTTTATTGCAGCACGGTTCAAAATAGCAAAGACTTGGAACCAACCCAAATCCCATCAGTGATAGACTGGATAAAGAAAATGTGGAACATATACACCATGGAATACTATGCAGCCATAAAAAGGATGAGTTCATGTTCTTTGCAGGGACATGGATGAAGCTGGAAACCATCATTCTCAGCAAACTAACACAAGAACAGAAAACCAAACACTGCATGTTCTCACTCATAAGTGGGAGTTGAACAATGAGAACACATAGACACAGGGAGGGGAACATCACACAGTGGGGCCTGTTGGAGGGTGGGGGGCTAGGGGAGGGATGGCGTTAGGAGAAATACCTAATGTAGATGACAGGTTGATGGGTGCAGCAAACCACCATGGCACGTGTACCCCAGAACTTTAATAAAAATTATAAATGCCGCACAGCATTACCATTGCACAGCAAGAGCCCTACTATTCCATTTACTAGGAACAGCAATTCCAAATCAGAAAAAATTCACTCTAATTTTTCTGTATTTAGTTCTATATTCCATTACGGGAAAAATGATTTTTGGTCATTTCCAAGTGTATTATAGCTGGCAATATGAACGTGACCTGCCATAAAATAACTCTAATAGTCTGGTGAACTTGTATCTGTAACTTACCCTGATGATTTTAAAAAACACTCAATTAGCAAGATTTAATTGAGTCAGATAGTAAATAACTGGTAAAGGCATCCAATACAAACCAGGAATCAAGAAAATCTCATCAGGGAAAAAACTGTCATGCTTCTGTTTGTACCTGTGTCACTGCCCTCAGTCTGCAGAGTGATATTTTCCTAATCAGCTACCAAGGACTGTGGGGTTTAATGTGCTCTGCACCCGCAGGACGTTTGGGCCCAGAAAGCTGGGAAACAGCACCATGTTCACACACACATGCTATACCTCAGTTTCCTCATCTGTATCCTGGGGTTAAGAACAGTCTCTGACCCTCAGAGTTGTTTCAGAGGAATGAATGAGTGACTCAGGTAAAGTGCTTCAAACTCCACCCGACATGGAGCAAGTTATTAAAGATGGGGAGAAGTACTGCTGGAGCAAGAGCGCTTTGATTCTGTCCTTCCCAAACTTCTTCCACAAGAAAACACCATTTTCCTCTATGGAACACAGTTTGTGAAACCTGCTCTGTGCCATTCTGGTGGAACTTGGTCCTTGGGTCCCCCTTTCCATAAAATGAGGGATGGGAGAACCTTGTTTTTTGCCTTTTCAGGAATATTTAAGAAACATGCCATCCCATTTGTTTTGTTTTTTCTCATGTGGCAGGACCATGGCTGTCAAAGCTACAGCTACACTGGGTGTGGTGCTCCAGATGTGCTGCCGTGAGTCAGCAGTGCCAACTGCTGGGTGGGGATGCTTCCATCAGGCTAGCAGAGTCCTGCACACCCACCGCAGCACTCAGGACCTGGATGTCCTGGAGTCCCTCCATGTGGGTGCCTGCAGGGCTGTGAGGGGGACTTTTTTCCTTTCTTAAAGTTTTAACCCGAGGGTAGACATCTTGGTTTCTAGACAGTATCAACCACCACAAGGACGACTGTCTGGTGGCCACACCTTTCACATTTCTGGGATTAAGCCTGGTTCATGTCTGGGGATAAAGGTTCCCTGTTCTCAGGCCACAGAGGGTTTGGAGAGGGCCAGTGTCCTTTATCTACAACTCATCCTCACCATCTATCCAGCTAAGTCACCAGGCACCTGCTCTGTGTGAGGCGCTGGGGAAGCTGCAGTGAACAAATCTCTCAAGGCGTCTGTGTTCTTTTCTACTAAGCAGAAATACACACAGAATGGCAGGTGCTGCCAGTGTGACGAGGGAAGGGAGGAGGTGCAATTCAGAGGGGCTCTCAGGAAAGATGGACTTGGCACATGACCTGAAGGTCGCATGGCCATTGGGGGACCAGCAAGTGCAGGGTTACCTAGGGAGTTCCTGAAGAGTGGAGAGGCCTGCCAGCCTACCGACTGATATCCCCAAAAAGTTACACAGCAGGGCCATGGAAGGGTTCATACAGGTACACAGGTGACAACAACGCTGACACATATGTAATAAAAGGAACAGAGTAAGTCGACCCTTCAACAAGAGGCAGCATGCACCCCGGGCACATCTGTGAACCTGCTAACGGGGAGGTCCCAGGCCCTCTCGGAGCCTCTGTCCCTATCTAACAAACACCCACATAAACATGTCCACAGCACTGAGCATCACCTAGGAGATGCTGAGAAAACCAGAACGGAGAGGGGCTGGGGCTGGGGGTTTGGCTCTTTTTCCTCACAGGTTGGCTGGGGACAGGTGTCCCAGACACTATTCAATAACAATGCATATTAACCTAGGGTTGGCATTTCCCACCCACCTCTGTTCCGTGTTCCACAGATGGAGAAAGCAGCTCATCCCCAGTCATGAGGGCTTCTGTTTATGCCTTGGTCAGCTGCAGAGGGATGGGGCCTTCGTGCAGAACCTGGGCCTGGCATCAGAGCCAGCAGGTGGCAGTGGCCTGGCAGCCGGGGGCTGGGCATTTGACTCTGTAAGCATGACGTCACCAGTGGATGGGGGTGGTGTCACCACCAACCACTACCAGGAAACAGCTCAGCCTGTGTTGTTGGGGTGGCTAGGATGCCCACAGGGCTGGGTGTGCAGAAGGCCTCAGCAGCTACCGGAAGTGCTGGCGGCCACAGAAGCCCATCTGGCGCACCGTGCCCTGGGACAAGGCTGAAAACCTCTGCAGGCCTAAATCCTGAGCCATGACTGCAGTTGCTGATGTCAGGGAACATCTGTGAGATTCCAAGCGGGGGCCCCCAGTCACTGGTTGAGGAGAACATGACCAAGCTGGTCTGAGCTGCAGGTCCTGGGTTCCGTGTGCTCACTGGCCTGCACAGCCTTCCCCCAACCCTGGCCTGCTACGGCCATTGGGCCAGGGGAGCCTTCAGGTCAGGACCCACAGATGCCTGGCCCTTAGCAGATGTTTAAGGTGGGGAGGCGCTGCAGTACAGGGCCCCATCTCAACTGGAAAAATCCAGGCACGTGAAGTTAGCAGCTGCAGGTGGTTAGATCTCAAGGAGGTGGGGACAAGACCAGGAGAGCTGGGTGAGATTCACATATCAAACATCTGGGTCAGCACAGATACTGACCAGCCAGAATGGACACTGGTTCCTGTGCCACACCGCTGTGTTACGGCAAAGCATCTAACAGTCACCCTGTACATTCACGTGAACATCTCCTGGGTACCAGACTGGTGTAGTGCATGGGTACACATTGAGGAATATGCAGACTTGACCCTTGCCTGAGCCTAAAAAAGCCAGGAAATGAGGATATAAATGCATACAAAGCACTTGTACATCATCAGACACTGTCCCCAGTACAGAGCTGATAGAGGCAGGGCAGGCTGAACTCACACTCTGGAAAGGGATGCTGGGCACGGTAGGAGCCAGGCTGTGCATCTCTAAATGAGCACCGTTTCTAGCTGGAACCCAAACCACTATTCCCACTGCAAAGCATGAAACCAGGAAGAGTTCAGTTCATCAGGATGTGTCAGTTTTGGAATGGGGGGAAAAGTCAGACCATCCCAAAGGCCACCTTTCAAAACAAATTACTTCAGAATGACTGTGTGCACAGCTCTCCCGGGGATGCCCCAGCAATTTCCTCAGACACTCACTTGGCATGGAACCATTTTGGGAAAATGTCGTGCTCGTGGGCAGCAGCTGCTGCTTCCCCAGTTCTTTCTCTGCAGTCACCTCTTCCCCACAGGCCTTCCTGGGGCCCAGCCTGAAGGAATCGTTTCTGGCCTCTCACCTCACAGATGACACTTTTTTGTTTTTCTAATTTACTTAACAATTAGCCTTGGAGCCTGGTGACCCCACTTTCTCTTTAACCTGCTGTCCACATCTTTATGGGTTTAACCTGTCCTATTTAAGGTGCAGCTCCTTAAACAGCGGCCTACAAGCTCCTTGATGGAAGAATCACCTGTCTTATTCCCCATGGCTCCCAGAAGTGGCCCCTTCATGTTTCTGCTGTGCAGCCCTGGTGTGGGCTGAGGGCTAAAGGGATTCCAAGCTACTATTGCCCGGATTCTCGCTCCTGGGTTTCTCTGACTTAATTCCAAGCTCCAATGCTTGGGAATGACTTATTTCAACAGTATTTTTTAGGGTAGCATGTTGCTAGTTTTATTCATTGAACCAAAACAAAAACTGGGCAACCTAAATGAGCATCTTCATTTTGTGGCACCAATATTGCAAAACTCAATACATGAAGCTAACCCCTTTCCATCTTTCCCTGGACTCCGGTTTCCTTCAGCCTGTTTATGCTGAGTTTTAACATGACTCCATCCCATGCCATGCCAGGGGTGCTAGGAGCCCCATTCTCTGCTCATTGTGGTTAGAGGCCCTGGGGTCAGGGTGGGGAGGGTGGTCATAGCGACGAGGCCAAAGCTCTACCTTTACTCGTCAGCATGAGTGACTTCATTGCAATGAGTCAAATGCAATGATGGCCTGGCCTGCTGTCTCAGTGCTGATGCCCACGGGCCTTTCCTGGTAGATCCCAGGCTAGATGGAGAGGCAAGAACCCTAATTATAATCAGCAGTAAGAGTCCCACATTGTTAGAAATCAGAGAAAGATTCGTGCATTGACTTTTCATTCTGTACAAAATTCATCTACTGGGATCTCATAAGTTTAACAGATGCCCAGCATGATTTTTCCAGCCTGATGGGCCACAGCTGTCAGGGTGGAAGAGGAGCCTGGCAAGGTCACAGGGCAACTGATGGCACTTGGCTCGCTCTGACAATGAGGCCATGGGGCTCAATCTGCCTTTTCCATACTACCCTTACGAGCTATTGCTGGGGCAGGCCAGCGGCCACTCCCCGCTCTCCCTGCTCGCAAATGAAGGCTTCTCAGAAGGCCTTGCAGGGAGACTCTCCTCCTTGCTGCACATCTGGGGCCACTGCTGCTGTTCTGAGGTTACACAATCACTTAAGTGGCGATGAAGCCTGAATGATACAGCCTCTCTAAAGTATGTCCCACATGACTTCAATAGCGTGCTCATTTCTTATATGTTATCTGCTGACTCCAGAATGTTTACCTAATTGGAGTGAGCTTTTGCCTAAAATGAGCATTGGGGCAGGGGATATTGGAAACTTTATTTTCAAAGATCAAAATTTTAGTCAGCGATATGATGGGGTTAGGGCAAAAGATACATCAACTCAACTATAAATACTCCAACGCTAGTAGTTTCACTGGACACAAATGACTGGTGAGCCTTTAGTCCAGCTGTTCCAGAAATAGCCTTGTGAATACTGGAAAATGACCTGCAGTGATTATATAAGACGTTTGGCCTTCATCTGAAACAAAACAGTGTTATTCTTGGATATGGCACCAAAAACATAGGCAATGAAAGGAAAAAAAAATATGAGTAGATCAAAATTAAAAACTGTGCATCCAAGGCCACCATCAAGAGAGTTAAAAGGCAAGCCAAAGAATGGGAGAAGATATTTTCAGTCATATATCTGATAAGGGGTTAATATTCAGAATATATAAAGAACAACTACAACTCAACAACAAAAAACCAAACTGAATCAAAAAATTGATAAAGGACTTGCCAAAGCCATTTCTCCAAAGATACACAAATGTATCTTCACAAGATACAAGAAGAGATGCTTGACATCTCTAGTCACTAGAGAAATGCAAATCAAAACTAAAACTGCAATGAGATAGCATTTCACACCCATTAGGATGGCTATTATCAAAAAAGGGGGAAATAACAAATGTTCAAAAAACAGTGGAAAATAACAAGTGTCAACAAGGATATAGAGAAACTGGAACATTTGTATGCCACTGGTGAAAATGTATAATGGTGCAGTGCTTCGGAGGACAGTATGACAGTTCCTAAAGAGATTAAACAGAGAATTGCCGTATGACACACCATTCCACTTCTGGGCATATACTGAAAAGAACTGAAAGCAAGTGCTCAAACAGATATTTGTACATAAGTGTTCACAGCTGGGCACAGGGCTCACGCCTGTAATCCCAGCACTTTGGGAGGCCGAGGCGGGTGGATCACCTGAGGTCAGGAGTTTGAGACCAGCCTGGCAAACATGGTGAAACCCAGTCTCTACTAAAAATACAAAAAATTAGCCAGGCGTGGTGATGGATGCCTGTAATCCCAGTTACTCGGGAGGCTGAGGCAGGCGAATTGCTTGAACCCAGGAGGCGGAGGTTGCAGTGAGCTGAGATTGCACCACTGCATTCCAGCCTGGGCAACAAGAGCAAAACTTCATTTAAAACAAAAAACAAAAAACAAAAACAAAATGTGTTCACAGCAGCATTATTCACAATTCCGAAAGGTGGAAAGAGCTCAAGTGTCCATCCACGGATTAACGAAATGTGGCATACACCACTATTATTCAGCCTCAAAAAGAAATGAAATTCTGATACATGCTACAGCATCATGAACCTCAAAAACATTAACTAAGTGAAATGAGCCAGATAAAAAAGAACAAATACTATATGATTCCACTTATATCAGGTACCTAGAGTAGCCAAATTCATAGAAACAAAGCAGAATAATGCTTGCCAGGAGTAGGGGAAAGGAAGTTAGTGTTTAAGGGGTATAGTTTCTGTGATGGATGGTGGTGGATGGTTGCATAACTATGTGAATGGACCTAATAACACTGAATTGTACACTTAAAATGGATAAAATGGTAAACTGTGAGCTATGTATATTCCACAATAGATATTAATTTTGAAAAAACAGCTTCTAAACCCCTAACCTGCTCCCAGTGCAGGCTGAAAGGGAAGCTGCCTGCTTGGGCCCACATGGGCCCCTGAGCCATGTGGCTCTGCTTTTTCCCTGTCTGGTTACGGCTGAGCAAAACGTGACATGGTATGAAAACTCCATCCCTTACCAATTTAGCAGCATTTGATTTGTTTCTACACCTAAGGAAAATACAACCTTAACAAGGTTACGCTACCACTCACTATGGGTTCCCTTCTGAAAACCCAGGCTCCACAATGCCATCGCTCAGCTGAGTGTTCCTGGCAGGCTCCCTCAGTGGGTGAGTTTTGGAGAGTCCTGAAGCCCTCCTAAATCTGACCAAGAGAGACTAGAAGGCACTTTCTTGGCCAAAAGTTCGTCAGTGAGCATGCTCAGTGCAGCAGCTAAATGCTAGGCAAGTGAAAGGCATTTGGGGACCTTAGAGGGAAGCTTAGTAATGCTGATGGAGTGACAGAGGCAGGGTTGTCCCATGCAGCCTCCCAGGGCTGGTTCCAGAGTCTAGGCTAGTGTAGGCTCAGGCAGTCTGGGTCTGTCCAGTGCCTGCTCAGGAATGGGCTGGCTGGGATGGGAGGGTGGAGGGGTGGAGTAGGTGCTACAGTGTCTCATGAGAAACCAAGGGCATTTCTGAAAACTCATCCCGGCCCCCATCCATTAGCATCTGATTGTTATCGAGACTATGTTTTAATTTGTTCTCCATCCCCATTTTTATAACAAATCCAACACCAATCGCTGATCTCTGGTCAGGGGTGAATATTAAATCCTCAAAACATGTTGTTTGGATGCTGTGCTAAGCAAGATGGGCTCAATTTACTTCTAATTTTGTTGTTTAATTTTACTTAATTTCCACCTTGTTTAAGTTTCCTTGTATTAAAAGCCTCGTTCTAGACCACAGCTCTGCCTTCTTGAGAATGAGGTCTATTGTACATGTGAAAAACACAAAGAAAAATGACAATGGAAAAGAAGAAAGTGGAGCTTACAGATAAAGGGGTAATTAGAACCTTGCTGAACAAAGGAAATGTAATGAAAGGGTGGTGTTTGCAATGCATTGGCATGTTACTGTATATAGAAGTATGAACTTTTCCTAATCTTGTTTTCAATATTTCCTAGATCCTTCTTGCAAATGTACACTATGCTGAACAAAGTAAAAATCTGAGCTGACTTGTGTTTATATGTTACCAACTTTAACATTAGGTTTAATCTAGATTAGGCAGTTATATCCTTACTTCAGTCTCCCCAAAAAAAGGAACACCAAGCAATAAGGGGCAGACCCTAGTGGCCAGAGGCAGCCTTAGGTAAGAGCAGGTGAGATCAAGGTGTCTCAAGGCAATAGATAAGGACTTCTCTTCCCTTGATTCTATGATGCCACAAAAAGCAAAAAGGGTCTGGTAAACTACAGTTGCAGGTCAAATCTGGCCTCATGCTTTTAAATTTTTTCCATGCTTGTGTTTTTTATACTTTTAAATGACTGAAAAAAAAATCCAAAGAATAATATTTTGTGACATGTTCAAATGTTATGAAATTGTTTAGAATGCGGCCACACTCATTCATTCATTCACATATATCCTGTGACTGCTGTCATATTACAGTGGCACAGCTGAGTAGCTGTAACCGAGATTGTGTGGCCCACAGAGCCTAAAACAGTTACTACGTGGCCCACTACAGAAGTTTGCTGACCCATGGATTGGAAGGCATCTCACAGATTCAATAACAGCTTTTGAAGGAACAGGTTTTGTTTGTTTGTTAAAATATATAAATCAAGTATACAATGTCTCCATCTTATTTAGGATTTAGTAGTTTTCAAAACTACTAAAACGTTGGGGAAAAGAGGTCTCCAAATTAAGTGATATGGTGGTACTTAGATCTGGCTTTCCTGTTACCATACAGATTCTTCTAGCCTTTAGGAAACGCCTTAGAAAGAATCCTCGCACCTATGGGCATAGGGCTAGGTAACCGAAGACATCATGCAACATAAAGGTTCCAGAATTTGTCATTGAAATAGAGAGCCTCTGTCACACATGGCTCACATTTTTGGCTGTTCCTTCAGGAGTCATTTCCCTTTGAGCCTACATTTCCTGGGGGTTACATATATTCACAGTCGATCCTCGATATCCATGGTAGCTACCTATGTCTTACAAAGTCACCTGAACACTGATTTAACAAATACTGAACAATTGCTCCTAGGGGAAATACAGGGTTAGGTTCCCACAAGCTGCTGAGCTGCCCCTGTAGGGTTGACAAGAATTGCACGCCAGGTTCTGGAAAGAAATATAGTTATAATTAAGTATGAATCGTGCTGCACTTTGGCCCACTTCCTACTTGCTAAAAGTCACATAGCACTAGATACTGACCATACAGACAGGATCTCTTGACACTAGAATCAAAGGCTTTTGTTTAAGGATCGCTTAAGACAAGCCTGTCCAACCCATGGCCCATGGGCTGTATGTGGCCCGGGACAGCTTTGAATACGGCCCAACACAAATTTGTAAACTTTCTTAAAACATGATGAGATGTTTTTGCGTTGTTTTTTTTTTAAGCTCATCAGCTGTCGCTAGTGTTAGTGTATTTTATGTGCAGCCCAAGACAATTCTTCTTCCAATGTGGCCCAGGGAAGCCAAAAGATTGGACACCCCTGGCTTAAGATGTTTTTCAGACTCTGAATTCCAGCAACCAGTTTGAAGACTCCCACAGAGGAACAGGATCAGCATGAGAATATGGCTTCTTCATCTCCCTGTTCAGCGACTTCCTCCTGTACTCTTAGACCAGTCAATGACCTCCACACTTCCGCCCACTCCCAAGCCCTTAAAAACCCCTGCCCCAAACTCCTGGGGAGATGGATTTGAGGTTTCTTCCCATCTCCTCTTTTGGTGTGACTCTGATTAAACCTCTCTGCTGCAACCCAGTGTCTTGGTGTATTGACTTGCTGTGTGCATCAGGCAATAACCTATTACAGTTATATTGCTGGTCACAACTTTTTCAACAAATGACCAATATATAACCTTGTTTTATGCATGTTTCTGTTTAAAGACATCTTATTTAATGTATACTGCCAATTCCCTAACATTGAACTCATGGCCAATAGCACTGTCACTGTAACTCAGGACTGAAGGATGCTTCTTTAACACACATATTTTCTCCATAAGCCACGTCATAGTTTTCTTGCACTTAGGAACATAGACAGCACTGGGGCTCTATGCTTGTGGGCCATCTCAACAGTAGACTCACCAACAAAATGCACAAAAATGCAAAAAAAACATGGCATGCAGTAGACCTCCAAAAGGATGAGTATTTATGGCATTAGAGCTGAAACGAGAGAGCAGTCACCTTGTTTGACCTTGCCAGGAACATGCACGTTGGTGACAGGCATTTTTCACTGCTCTGCACATCTGGGAATGCCTGCAAAAGTGCCCTAAGCATTGATTTTAGGGCTACAAATACATTTTAGTGAGTAGGGGAAGTTGTAAATACAAAATCTGAGAATGATGAGGATTGACTGTCTGCAGTTTAACCCACATACACTTTCTAGTCTCTTTATGACCTTGATAAACTTAATTGGTCAATTGGCATCTTCCTAGCCTTTTAAATATCAATCATTTAAAACTATATGTTCTATTTCATAATGACACTGACAATAACATTTCTCTATTGCTTAAGAGTATCTCACTCCTTATGAAATTCCTTCACTATTTCCTTTTTGTATCAAATTAGGCCCTGGGTTTAAAAGTTCCTTTTTTAGCTTATCAGTGAGTCCCTTGTCTGCCTGAATTCTTATGTCCTGCTCCACCCAAACTTTTTGTCTTTCCTATCTCTACTATCTTCTTCCCTGGCCACACCTATAAGGTGTTCTACCCATTGCAAGCTGTACTTCAGGCTGAATTCTGACAAACACAATCTTAAATAGATTATATCATGCCTAGGCCAGGCTGCGTAACTGCATAATTGGTGGGGCCCTGTGCAAAATGAACATAAGGGGTCCCTCTTTCAAAGTTTATTAAGAATTTCAAGATGGGAGCAGCAGAATATTATGCCAAGAGTGGGACTGCAAGGCCACACACCCATGGCACTTGGCCCTGGAGATGCCCACTTTATGGATAAGCCCAAAGTGACACCTAACCTATCAGCAATGGAGCTACCCAGGTGGAGGGCTGGGCTGCCACCCACAGGAGCCACCTGATGGCTCCCTCAGGTGCTTCTTTCCCTCCTGCCTCATTTATGAGACGGTGAAAATGCATTTAATCACCCCATCTTAATTCCTTTCTCTACAAAAAGGATAAAAATAATCCAAGTAAGCATTACTATTATTTTCTTTTTATAGAGAAAGGAATTAAGACAGGAGGGTGATTAAGTTTAAATAGTAATATTTACTCATCCTCGCCTCATGGAAACATTAGAAGGATTTAATGACAGGACTTAGAAAGAAAGACACTATGTAAATCCCAGGTATTACACAGTTATTATTATATTGTAAGAAGAGGGATTTGAGCTGCATAGGAGCGGGGGATTTATTGACACAGGTGTTAGACAATAAGATAGTTTCCCAAAATCTCCCCTAGATATATTTCAGATCAGGAAAAGATTCCTGTGTGTCAGGTTTGATTTAGATGTGATCTTCTAGAAGCACAGCCTATAGGACCTTCAGTGGTTTTTTTTCTCCCTAAAATGTTTGTTTTTTCCAGAAAGATCACCCTGTGGCAGCACAAATCTCGCAGTCAGGTGGGAATGGAATGCCTGATTTCCTCCCATAACGATGCAAGATCCTAGTTTTTCTGCAGTGTTCTTACAGAAAATTACTTGCTTATAAGTCTTCAAAACTAGCTGTGAACACAGGCACATGTTCTATGGGTTTGTAACTTGTGAAATATCAATGATGAAGCAAGAGGAGCTGGTGATCGTAAGAAAAATACTTTTTTCCTTTCTTTAAATAAACTGGGATAAAACGTGGCTTTCAATTTTTGCCAGTTAAGGATTAAAAGAAACAAACTATTTTCTGTTGTCATTATAAATTCATAAGAGAAAGATGATCTTGGCACCAAAACAAACGAAGTGAAAACAAACAAAAACAGAGAATGGGAGAAAATATTTGCAAATCATAGATTGGATAAGGGGCCAATGTACAGAATATATAAAGAACTCCTACAGCTCAACAACAAAAAAACAAAAAATTGATTAAAAAATGGGGCAAAGACTTGAAAGACGTTTCTTCAAAGAAGACTTACAAATGGCCAATAGTACCTGGAAAGGTATTCAACATCACTAATCAGGGAAATGCAAATCAAAACTACAATGAGTTACCACTTCATAACCATGAAGATGAGCAATAAAAAGTTATCTCAGAAAATAACAAGTGTTCACAAGGATGTGGAGAAATTAGAATCCTTGTTCACTGTTGTTAGCAATGAAAAATGGTGTATCTGCTGTGGAAAAGTTTGGTGTTTCCTCAAAAAAATAAATGCAGAATTATCATATGATCCAGCAATCCAGTTTCTGGGAATATTCCCAAAAGAATTAAAAGCAGAGTCTCAAAGAGATATTTATACATCCATGTTCATAGCAGCACTATTCACAATAGCCAAAAGGTGGCAACCCAAATGTCTCTTGACAGATTAGTAGGCAAACACAATGTGGTGTATACATACAATGAAATATTATTCAGCCTTATAAAGGGAGGAAATTCTGACATCTGCTGCAACATGGAGGAACTTGGAGGACATTATGCTAAGTGAAATGAGCCAGTCATAAAAAGACAAATACTGTATGTCTCCTCATATGAGCTACTCCCAGTAGTCAAATTCATAGAGACAGAAAGAGGGGAATGGGGAGTTTTAGTTTTGCAAGACAAAGAGCTCTGGAAATTGGTTGCACAACAATGTGAATGTACTTAACACCCACACTGTACACTGAAAAACGGTTAACATGGTAAATTTTATGCTTATTTTACAATTAAAAATAAAATAATAAAAAAGCATAAACTCCTATATGGACATTCCCCCTCCTCATTTCTCTAAAACAGTACAATTGCATCTCAGAATGTTGCCTGGCTGTTGACCAACAGTTGGTAAGCACTATGAATTGTCTAAAAACCAGCTGCTGGGAAAACATTAACCTTCTTGAAAGAGGTAAGTATATTAGCCAGGTTTTGCATTAAGTCAGCCACAGAAAGCTGTGATCAAGCACGAAAGACTGAAGAAGATAGAGGTTCTGTGGCTGCAAGTGGAAATGAACCATCATAATTAAGGTGTAATGTGAAAGTGATGGGAGAGGAAGGGCTCAGGACCTGCGTCATTGAACTAAATCATGACTTAGAAAACAAGATCAGCTCAGAAGCCTTATAGATGCCTTTGATGCTGAACTCTTCACATGTGTGATATATACACATCCTCACATATATACACATATATGCATACAGTACATAATAAAGTCAGCCATGGTCTGGAATAGAGTTTCGGAATTATTTACAAAGATAGGCTTGTTAAGCTGACGGGATTTCTTAGCCAGGCTTAAACATATAAACACGAAGACACTGTATATTCTCTCAACCACATTCGAACTGCTCACTTACATACATCCCACCATATAACAGAAAGAGCCATCATTCTCTTCTGTTTATTAAGGCAATTTTACTAAGGAGCTTTGCTGGACAACATTCTCAATATTAAAAAAAAATGGACTGCTGTCCCTGTTTGCTTTGTGGCTTCTAATATAGATACTGGAAACCCCGTGAGCATTACCATGCCTTGAGTCGATCCACTATTCTTCACAACCACCTCCCAGTTGCTATGGCTACTGAAAGTTGTTCAGGCCATTTGCTAACTGACCTTTCTGCAGCTTCTGCCCTTCAGGCCCCTCGTGGGCAAAGTGGGGGCACACACTCTCTTTTCTGGCTTGTCCTGAATGTCCCCATTCTGCCTCCTTCCCTTAGCAGCAGCGCTTTCCAGACTTTTTGCAGCCACCTCCCCATTTGACCACAGTGTTTCCTCTGGACCCTCTTCCATTCTGTGCCCTCTTCTCAAGCTGCACCAACACCTGGGCAGTTCCATCCACTCCCAGCTTCAGTGACCACCCACGTGCTGCTGCCTCCCACATCTGCAGCAGCAGGCTACCTTCCTCACCTCGATCCAACAGAACTCAGTGTCTACCTGCTATTTCCTCCAGAATGTCCTAAAGGTCTTTCAAATCCTGTACGTCCTAAACAAGCTCTTCATCCCCCCTCCCAGATCTCCTGGCCCTGAGCCCCCTCCTCTGGGCAGGTGCTACCTTGCCCAGCTATCTACTTCCAACTCTGGGGAGTTCTCTTTGACTTGCTCTCTCCTCTCTCAACCTCCCCATCCCATTCATCACCGGGAGTCATCATTCCACCACCTGAACCTCTCTTGGTGCTCCTGCCCCAACTTGGCTCCACCACCTCTCACCCGAACCACAGCACCAGCATCCCAACTCTGTCAGACAGCACCATTCAGCACAACTTTCTGCACAGCTTTCTGTTGTCATTATAACAGAATGGTGGCGACTAGCCACATGTGGCTTTGGGGCACCTGAATGCCGCTAGTGTGTCCGGGGGACTCATTTTCCATCTTACTTAATTTAAATGTAAAGAGCCCCACATGGCGGTGGAAATGGCATTGGACAGATCAGCTCCAGATTCTCTACAAATGTGGTGAAAATGCCTCAACAGCTTTCTTGACCTGGCTTATGGATTCCATCACTGTCTCCCTCCTCTTTCTCTCCATTCCTCCCATGGCTCTCTTGGATACAAGGACATTCTCTATTTCTCAAAATCAGCATGCTTCTCCCTCCCTTGGGATGTTAACTCCTTTGGCTTCGAATAGCTTCCGTCTATGTGGCAAACCCTGACTTGACTTTTGGGTCACAGCTAAGCAGTTATTTCCCTCGCCTTATGCCATGGCCCCTTCTCTACCCTGCCACTTCCCTTTCCAGATACTCCACCCGTGGTCCTGACACTCCATATCACACCACCTTTCATGCCAGGTTTTCAATCCAGTTTCTGTGTCTATACTCCCCATCAGACTGCAAGCTCTATCCTCACAGAGGACACAGGCCCCAGGTCTCTCATGTGGTTGTTGTATCCACAGTGCCTGTGCTGTGCCTGGCATGGTAGAGGCTACCACGTGTGCCTCCCCTGCCAGTGGACTCACGGCCCAAAAGCTAGGCCCTCCCCCCGGGAAGCAGGGCCACTCAGTAGCCCTTCCTTTGCACATACCCGTAGAGGCTGTTTAGAAGGGTAACTGACAGAGATGGCTCGTTTCACAGAGTGAAGAACAACTGGACACTGAAAAATCTCTTTTTTAATGTAGTGTTCTGGTTATGAAAAGCTTCTTTCCAACAAGTTTGGGAGGAACGGTCACTGAGCAATTCTGCTGCCTCTCGCTCTACGAACCTATTCCAAACCCTAGGGAAGCTTCGAGAGATACAATCATGGCCACTGATTGATGCTGCCCTTAAACCATTAATGTGGTGACCGAAGAAGGAACACATAAGGATGCCCTTCCTATCTCTACACAGAGTTACATATTCTAGTTGGACTCCATGGCCCCAGCTGCAGGCATTTAACAAACACCAGTCCTTGGCTTGTCCAGACCTCCCCACACCACACCTCAAGGCATCTAGGCCATGCTTTTCCTTCACACTAAAATCACATTTTCCCCTATTATTTCCTATTTACCACCTATTTTTAATTATATTTGATGCACTTTCCCAATTATACAAATATAAAGATGCTTTATATGAAAATAAGCATCCATTGGCACAAGTCAGCCAGAGCAATGCATTCTGAACTAGGCTATACTCGTGGAAGAAGAAATTTGTAAATGTAAATGCCAGCTCTTATCTACTTTAGGAATTCAAACTTGGCTCTGCCACCTCTCATTGTAAGCCCTTAGTAATCGTTATAGAGATAATGTAAGCCCTTAGCAATTGTTCCATTACCCACTAGGCAATAAGTAAGATCTCCCATGTCAGTTATTCATTTAATTTGAAATCTTTACACCTATGAAGATGTCCTTTTCAAAAAAAGTGAGATTTTTTTTTTTTTTTGCATAATTTATGTCCTCCCCTCTCCCTTGGTATCTTGGAAGAGAAGGCTTTGCTACCAGTTAACTGACTATGGAATAAATGATTCTTCCTTTACTTGGAGCCTTTCTCAGTCATGGCCTTGTCAAAGAAGAAAGCAGCATAACACCACTAACAATTATATTAAATAGTTTAGCTTGGTGACAGAGAATGTGGCTTTGAATCTCGATCTCTCAATGTCTCTTACATACACATTCATGGTACTACCAGCTCTGGGTACTTTATTACAGACATAGAAGCAAGTAGCCTTATTTCATTGTCACCTGAGCAACAGAAGAGAGGGTGAACATTTGTTCAGTGCCTGTTATGTGGTAGATGTCTTGGTTCTTGTGTTATTTCATTCACTTCCCCAAACTTCCTACAAGATGGGTATTATTACTGCCTTACAGTTGAAGAAACCGAAAGCCAAAAACTGAAGTAAAGCACCAAGATGGCTGAAAGGAAAGGCAACCTAGCACCAGAGGCCACACTCTTTCTGTTGTCTGCAGTGGTCTCATTTCCATGGCAGGCTCCTATTTTGGCCTCAGAACATTTCCTGAGGAGAAACTTTGCCTGAGTGGAAAGATGTAAGACAGAATAAAAGATGAAGTGAGTGGGCTATCCAAGTAAATGGTGGACATAGCCAAATGTGCAGCTTCCATTCTTCCATATGAGGTAAGAAATGCTTAAAGTAGGTTTGTGTCTCCCTTTAAGCCCCCTCTAGTGTGATCCTGAAGGAAATTACCAGGACCACAGTGAGATGCGAAAGCACTCACTAATTATATGAATTATGACTCTCTCAAAATAATGTGTGAATAAAAAATAATAAAGGGGATATCACCACTGATCCCACAGAAGTACAAACTACCATCAGAGAATACTGTAAACACCTCTATGCAAATAAACTAGAAAATCTAGAAGAAATGGATACATTCCTGGACACATATACCTTCTCAAAACTATATCGAATCCTTGAATAGACCAATAACTTGTTCTGAAATTGAGGCAGTAATTAATAGCCTACCAACCAAAAAAAAGCCCAGGACTAGATGTATTCACAGCCGAATTCTATGGGAGGTACAAAGAAGAGCTGGTACCATTCCTTCTGAAAGTATTTCAAACAATAGAAAAAGAGGGAATCCTCCATAACTCATTTTTATGAGGCCAGCATCATCCTGATACCAAAACCTGGCAGAGATACAACAAAAAAAGAAAACTTCAGGCCAATATCCCTGATGAACATCGATGTGAAAATCCTCAATAAAATACTAGCAAACTGAATCCAGCAGTACATCAAAAAGCTTATCCACCAGGATCAAGTCGGCTTCATCCCTGGGATGCAAGGCTGGTTTGACATACGCAAATCAATAAACATAATCCATCACATAAACAGAACCAAAGACAAAAACCACATGATTATCTCAATAGATGCAGAAAAGGCCTTCGATAAAATTCAACATCCCTTCATGTTAAAAACTCTCAATAAACTAGGTATTGATGGAACATATCTCAAAATAATAAGAGCTATCTATGACAAACCCACAGCCAATATCATACTGAATGGGCAAAAGCTGGAAGCATTCCCTTTGAAAACTGGCACAAGACAAGGATGCCCTCTCGCACCACGCCTATTCAACATAGTACTGGAAGTTCTGGCAAGAGAAAGATATAAAGGGTATTCAAATAGGAAGTAAGGAAGTCAAATTGTCGCTGTTTGCAGATGACATGATTCTATATTTAGAAAACCCCATCATCTCAGCCCAAAATCTCCTTAAGCTGATAAGCAACTTCAGCAAAGTCTCAGGATATAAAATCAATGTGCAAAAATCACAAGCATTCCTATACACCAACAATAGGCAAGCAAAGAGCCAAATCATGAATGAACTCCCATTTACAACTGCTACAAAGAGAATAAAATACATCTTACAAGGGACGTGGAGGACATCTTCAAGGAGAACTACAAACCACTGCTCAAGGAAATAAGAGAGGACACAAACAAATGGAAAAACACTCCATGCTCATGGATAGGAAGAACCAATATTGTGAAAATGGCCATACTCCCCAAAATAATTTATAGATTCAGTGTTATTCCCATTAAGCTACCATTGACTGTCTTCGCAGAATTAGAAAAAACTAACTTAAATTTCATATGGAACCAAAAAAGAGCCCATATAGCCAAGACAATACTAAGCAAAAAGAAAAAAGTTGGAGGCATTACACTACCTGAATTCAAACTATACTACAAGGCTACAGTAATCAAAACAGCATGGTACTGGTACCAAAACAGATATATAGACCAATGGAACAGAACAGAAACCTCAGAAATAACACTGCACATCTACAACCATCTTTTGACCAACCTGACAAAAACAAGCAATGGGGAAAGGATTCCCTATTTAATAAATGGTGCTAGGAAAACTGGCTAGGCATATGCAGAAAACTGAAACTGGACCACTTCCTTACACCTTATACAAAAATCAACTCAAGATGGATTAAAGACTTAAATGTAAAACCTAAAACCATAAACACCCTAGAAGAAAACCTAGGCAATACCATGCAGGACATAGGCATGGGCAAAGATTTCATGAGTAAAACACCAAAAGCAATGGCAACAAAAGCCAAAATTGACAAATAGGATTTAATCACGCTAAAGAGCTTCTGCACATCAAAAGAAACTATTATCAGACCGAACAGGTGACCTACAGAATGGGAGAAGAGTTTTGCAATCTACCCATCTAACAAAGGCCTAATATCCATAATCTACAAGGAACTTAAACAAATTTACAACAAAAAAAAACCAAAAACCCCATCAAAAAGTAGGCAAAGACCCTTCTCAAAAGACATTTATGCAGCCAGCAAACATGAAAAAAAGCTCATCATCACTGCTCATTAGAGAAATGCAAATAAAAACCACAATGAGATACCATCTCATGCCAGTCAGAATGGCAATTATTAAAAAGTAAGGAAACAATATATGCTGGCGAGGCTGTGGAGAAATAGGAATGTTTTTACACTGTTGGTGGGAATGTAATTTAGTTCAACCATTGTGGAAGACAGTGTGGTAATTCCTAAAGAATCTGGAACCAGAAATACCATTTGACTCTGCAATCCCATTACTGGGTATATACCCAAAGGATTATAAATCATATTATAAATCATTCTACTATAAAGATGCATGCACACGTATATTTATTGTAACACTATTTACGATAGCAAAGACTTGGAACCAACCCAAATGCCCATCATTGATAGGCTGGGTAAAGAAAATGTGGCACAGAAACACCATCGAATACTATACAGCTATAAAAAAGGATAAGTTCATGTCCTTTGCAGGGACATGGATGAAGCTGGAAGCCATCATTCTCAGCAAACTAATACAGGAACAGAAAAGCAAACACTACATGTTCTCACTCATAAGTGGGAGGTGAACAATAAAAACACATGGACACAGGGAGGGGAACAACACAAACCGGGGCCTATTGGGAGGTCAGGGACAAGGGGAGGGAGAGCATTAGGACAAACACCTAATGCATGTGGGCCTTAAAACCTAGATGACGGGTTGATAGGTGCAGCAAACCACCATGGCACATGTATACCTACAAAACAAACCAGCACATTCTGCACATGTATCCCAGAACTTAAAGTAAAATAAAAAATAAAAGTAATAGTAATTTGTGAATAGTCTCTGCTGCTTGTAGCAACATCTCATTTGTGGTTATTGTGTCACCGACTGTTTTTTGTTTTTTTGTTTTTTATTTGAGACAGGTATTGCTCTGTCATCCAGGCTGGAGTGCAGTGATGCAATCTTGTCTCACTGCAGCCTCTGCATCCTGGGCTCAAACAATCTTCTCACCTCAGCCTCCCAAGTAGCTGGTACTACAGGCACGCATCACCACACCCAGCTAATTTTGTATTTTTAGTAGAGATAGGGTTTCACCATGTTGGCCGGGCTGGTCTCTTAACTCCTCACCTCAAGTGATCTGCCCACCTCCACCTCCCAAAGTACTGGGATTACAGGTGGGAGCCACTGCGCCCAGCCATGTCAATGATACTTAACGCCCTTTTGACCTGAAGAATGACATCTCCCCAGTGTGTACATGTAGTATTTTCTGTACCACCAGATTTCTGTTCCTCACATCACCCACCTTGCCCCTCTTGGAGCAGGGAAGCCATGGCTCCCAGAGCCTGGCTAGAGAAGAGCCACGTCAGCTTCTAGCATGGCCCCTGGAGACACAGAAAGCAGCTATTCAGCAATGGGATCCTCAGAGGCCTTCCTTCTGTCGTGCAGAGAAGAGCATCTGAGTGACACACTGACCCCTACCCAGCCCAGGGGGAGGTTCTCATCCAAGTCTAATGGTCATACACAGAAGCAAACGCCTCCAAGCCAAGGCCTGCTCAGCTCATGTTGAGGCCAACTAACATTTTGTTTTGGGATCTGCTACACACACACGTGATGTTTTAATACAAAACAAGGTTGACTGCCTTCAAGATGTAACCCTGCACCTCACAGAAACGATGAATTCCAGAACGTGCCAGGGAAGATGCAAACAAATCTGGAGCACCGGAGGGTGGTGCAGCTGTCCCTAACATTCCTATATGATGGTTTTCTGATCTCTGAAATGCAGCCCAGCCTAAAAACGAGCAGCTGCTATCAGCCACAAGTGTTCTCTCATCATGATGGCAGAGTTCGGAGCACTCAGCAGTGAGTCAAGGAAGTTCTGGCTGCCACCAGCTATCTAGGAACCTTAAGAAATCACTCTCTGGGGCTGTTTCTTCTTCCATTAAATAAGGATCCTCTGATGCTCCCTTGGAAGTTTTCCATGACTCCTGACCAGCACAGCAACTCTACTTTCTTCACAAGGCTTGGTACCAATGTAGAATAAGTGTCAGTGAGCCCACAACTCCACCTCCTCGGAGGTCCCAGCATGCTGCCCTGTGACCTCCAGGTGCTGTCTGGCTGCCCTGTCTGGGGGTGTCTCCCTCCTATGACACTGCCTGGCACTTTTAGACACTCAAGTATTTGTTGAATGAGATGAACATCGTCCTCTATCGATTACTAAGGACAGAAGTTTCTGTTTGCATTGGCCCACTGGTCCTGGGAATGTGGCAAGGGCTCACCAACAGATGAATACATAAACATACATGCTCTGAAGGGTCCCACCATCCAGGGAACTGGTTTGAACACCTGATTACTTTCTACCTTGCATTATGCTCCAGTCGCCTCTGTAAACTCTAAGTTTACCATTCTACCAACACATATGCGCACCATGTGGAAGAAACCCATGTATGTCCCGAGAGTTGTGTGCATGTGTCCCGAGGGCTGGCACACTGTGCGCACTATTTATCAGGGGTCAGGTTGGTATTATATTTATTGTGTATCCTCTGCAGCACTGTCTATACTGCTAGGCAGGAGGCACATTTTTACTAAGTGTGTATACTGACATAAAATTGCAACATATGTTTAACAGGAAAAGGGCAATTTTTTCCTCAAGAGGTACTATTAATATCATCTTTGTTACTTACTCTTCTACGCAATGACCATAACATAAAGTCCTTGATCTCTCTAAGAATGAAGAGAAATTAGCAATAAATTCATTAGAAATAAGCTTCTTTCACTCATAGAAAACTGCTATTCTTAGTAAGAGCTAAAAAATTATTATTGTCAATTCTTTCTAGTAGAGTAAGGATTCTATATGCTTTACATATGACACCTAAACCTTTACAATGCAAAAGTACATCTACTCCTGGTATCCTTACCACAGCCGCTTTGTTTGAAATTTTTTTTTGGGGGAAAGATTGACATTCAGAGGGCTTATGATTCATTAAAGTTGTTAACCGATTCAAACACTCAACTATCAACCTGTTCTTTCAGAGAATGTTCCTTTCACCCACCTTGGGACCATTCTTCCAGCACATATGTGTACCATGTGGAAGAAATCCACATGTGTCCTGAGAGCGGTGTGGATGTGTCCCGAGAGCTGGCATACTACACACACGGTTTTAAGCAGAACTTTGATCTACAGTCAAAGGTTCTTATGTGTGTGACCCTTAGAAACAAATGCTCTTTTTTCCACAAGGCGATCAGAACTAGGCTCTGAGTACAGAGCCAGCGCATTGTGTAGTTCTTTGTTCCCTTGAAGAAAATTCCACAACTGTTGATTCACTAATTTACTCTAATGAAAAAGCTGTAGGCAGTCTCAAGTCTGAGTAAGTGTGAATGTTAGAAAGGTCCCTCTAGACCTACAATGCATTTTTCAATGTTCTATTTGGAATAGGAATACAAATAGAGTATTCAAGATGCTTCTGTCAGGCCACCTTTAAGATCAAACATTTTCGATATTTCAAAATAAAGCTTTAGAATTAAAATGATTCTAATGATTCTAAAAAAGTGGTATTCTTCTTCCAGTCGAGGTGGAGTGAGATGAATTGAAACTAACCTTCCATTTGAAAAAACCAAAAGTACTCAAAATGAAGACCATGAAAAAATGATTTTCAAGACACAGGCTATCAGTGAAGGATAGCTGTGCTAGAAGGAAACGCAGAGAAAAGCTCCGTGACACTGGCTTACACTAGGGCTTCTCAGATACAGCCCTGAAAGCATGACCCATAGAGAAAACAATCATCAACTGGACTTCGTTAAAATTACAAACTCCTGCTCTTCAAAAGACATTGCTAAGAGAATGAAAAGATCAGCCACGCTGGGAGAAAATACTTACAGTCATATATCTGGATTTGTATCCAGAAAATATAAAGAACTCTCAAAACTCAGCAATCAGAAAACAAATTATCCAATTATGAAAAATGAGCCAAAGAGTTGAACAGACACCTCACCAAAGAAGACATAAAGATAAATGAGCACATGAAAAGATGTTCACCATCATCAATCTTTTCGCAAGTGAAAACCACAGGAACATACCACTATGCAGCTATTAGAATGGCTGAAAGTAAACCAACTAACCACATCAAGAGTCGGCAAGGGTGTGGAGCAATCTGAACCTCATATGCTTCTTGTGGGAATAGTAAATTGTTCAACCATTTTGGAAAACCGTTTGGCAGTTTCTTAAAATATGAAAATATACCTGCCATATTACCCAGGTATTCCACTACAAGGCATTCATCCAAGAAAGGAGAAAGTATATGTCCGTACAAAGACTTGTACGTAAAGGTTCAGCATGGCTTTATTTGTAATGGCCTCCAAGCTGGTAATAACCCAAACAACCATCAATAGGTGACTGCACAAATTAATTGGGAGAAAATCCATACAATGGGAAACTACTTTGCAATAAGAAAAACACGACAAATTATTTATATATGAAATGGAATGAGTGAATCTCAACGTTACTATGCTAAGTGAAGGAAGCCAGACCAAAAAAGACTACATACTGCATTGTTACATTTATATGTAACACTAGAAAATGCAAACTAATCTCCATTAACAGAAGCAATATAGAAAGTAATTGAGGAGAAGGAGGGTAGGTGGAAAGATTAAAGGAAGGCTGGAGAAAACTTTTGGGGTGATAGATATATTTGCTATCTTGATTGTGGTGATAATTTCACAGGTGTGTATAGAAGTCAAAACTTGTAAAATTGTGGACTTTCAATTTGTTCAGTTTATTCTATATCAGTTATACCTCAATTAACCCCAAAGACACTAATTTACTTTAGTAAACTGCCTAAAATCAGCATTTATGATACAGCCATTCAAAAAACTACTCATTGAGTTCCTATCTCTGCCAAGCACTGTGCTGGTGAAAAAAAAAAGAAAAAAGCTAGCAAAGGAGGTTTTGACCCATGGACCACTAGGTGAGGCCTTAGTGTTTCCATTGTGCTATGCTGCTTAAGGAAAGTCAATTCCAAAGGGCTTTTGAAAAACCAAGTTTAACTTCTGTTGTCAGCCTCATTACATAGAAATTGTTTCAGAATGTTTCATCTATAATCACATGAATTTTGATATTGCACTTGTGCCTAAATGTACAAATAAGAGAATTTAAGAAAGAACCACAAAACCCCCATTCTATTCTCTACTCAGAGGGCCTTTCAATGAAATTAACAGACGAAAGTAAATCTGCTATGTGTTCTCATGTAGATGATCTGTGGTTTCAACATAAAACGAGTGGGAAGACTTTACTCCAGTTCCCTGCATTTCTTTTTGTGTGAGTCATGAAGAGCATAATTTGCTGTGTTCCCCAAAGCCTTCCTTGCCATCATCTCTTATTTCTAAGATTTTCCACTAAGTCACACTCTTTAAGCCACTGACAATTAGCAAAACTATTTATCACTGAGTTCGCCTTGTGGGAATTTGACTTTTGTCATATGAAAAGTTCAGATAAAGCAGAGGTAAATGATATGCACAGGGTCTCAGTGTAAAACACTGAAAAGTGACATTCTTTTATCAATCAACCTTATGCCATTAGTTACCACAGATAACATTCTGCTGTCATAATGGAATTTCTAAAAGATGGACCATTATTTCCATAATAACACCATTATAATATTGGTCATCAAGCCTGTCAACATTTTCCTTAATAGAAAAATATTTTTAAAGGAGTTTACTACTCAGATCTTACAGGATGAACTAGGGCAATAAATTCTCCAAAAGAAAGTATGGAAACTTCACAAATATGAAGAACTAAATTAGCATGACTGTGTACAACATTCTTTGAGCCAGAATTGGAGAAGCTGCTTGCAAAATGAAACAAGAAGCATATTTTAAATGACATACAAAGCAAGTTATCCAAATCAATATTTTGTAGAAACTGCTAAAACCACCTCGGCTATATCTATAATTGATTAAATTAGAAACAAGCTTAGAATCTCCTTTCTATATTGACACAAGAAAGGTGACTCTTATGAAGAATAATGAATATAAGATTCAAAAGTTGGCAAAGACTGAGATGATCCAAGCTGGCCCTGAACCACTAATAATGTTTTTGAAAGATTGGGTTATTAGATTAACAGTTGTAGAAGATGGACACTATTTACGCAATGTTAAAGCAAACATTTTTATTAACCAAACATTTCCTAAATTGTGAGCAAAAATGTGAAACTCAATCTGACACCTGTAGCAAATCTGAGGGCCCTCCCTGGTCCAGGGCATACTCTTTGCTGTAAATGAGGTTTGTTCCAAAGGTTATTTGAAAAAAAAATTCCTTAATTAGTTTTTAACTCTTGCTGCTTTCCATCAGATGATTTACCCTGATTCTTCCCAAAGCCCTGTGTATGGCAGATGCACCTGACAACAATAACTCAAGCATACCCTGAGAATAACCCTATGGTTTAAGAAGAATATGTGTTCAGAGTTCTAAGCTAAGGAATCTCGGAGTGGCCAACCTGGAGATTGACTCCTAATCTATAGAGGACATCTGAATCCCTGGCCCACTCTTTGGAACACAGGTCATCCAGGGGATCGAGGCCCTTTGTCATGGCTTAAATGGAGGTTGCTAGGCGAAAATGCTATATAACCTGAATGCTTTTTATAAATGGGAGTGGTTTTCTGGCACTACTCTTGGCCCATCCTGTATGTAAGTACCCAATAAACCCTAGGTCTCATTCCCTGGCTCTGGGTCTCTTCTTCAGCCCCCTGGACGTGGTGATATCCTTAATGGAGTCAACAGAGGTCTAGCATGACACCCTGAAAACTCTCAGTCTCTGTTTCCTTTGGTGAGCAGTGTGTATGTGGTTGCTGATCCTTCACTTAGGAACCAAGGAGGGGCTCTACTCACGTCATGCATGGAGTCCAGCAGCTTGGTCAGTTGGTAGAACCTCTGCCAGCTCTGCCCAGAATTGTTGGGACACTTAGTTACCATCTTCCTCAGTTCTTTGATGTAATTTGTCCTCATTTCTTCAAATGCAGCCTGGCTTTTGAGGCCATCCTTTGGAACTGTGTTAAGGAAAGCAGACATGTGAATTTCCAGGATGGAAAACAACTTTAGCATCTTAGCAGATAAGGTCATATACTGCTTTTGAGGTTAGATACTAAATCTCAATTAATTGCATTTATGAATATATATGGCAGTTGTCTACTGGCAAATACTCGTACACATACATACACAAAGAACAACAACTATTTATCAGATGTGTCTTATCATACACTTTGCACAGACTAGTTCACTGAACCCTGACACCAATATTATGATGTAACTGTTATAGCATTCTCATTTTACAGATGAGGAGACTGAACACTGGAGGCTGAATCACTTGCCCATGGACACAATAAAAAAAGGCAGAGAAGGGGTGGTATCAACTTAGGTCTGTCTGTTTCCAAAGCCTGCCTCTTAACCACAATGCCACATTGCCTTGTGGCTGGTCACCCAAGTGTTTATGAATCCTAACTTGCCAATACTTCAAGACAGGAAAATATATTTTGATTTTCCAGGATAACTGAAGAGCCATAGACAGTCTAGGTTGGGGCTAGAATTAGAAATCAACATCCTCATTCTCAAGTTCAAATATTAAAGACATTCGGGGGAACTGGCCATCTACAAAGGGGAGGACGCTGCTTACAAAGAAGCACTTTCTATCCACTTTGCCCCAAGATCGCATGACCACCAAGGCACATGACCTCCCAGCACAACCTCATAAAGCGTCTGTACATCAAAATATATTTTCCTGTCTCTGAGGTATTGGCGAGTTAGGATTCATGTACACTGTTTTATGTGTGTGAGGGGGGAACACCAACAGTGCCTCTGCACGCAAGGCAAAATTTAAAACTTTCAAAGAGAATGAACCATGTTCATCTGTATCTTTGATAAGGTAGAAAACTAAGGATAATATTTTCTTATTTCCTTTTATGTAGTGGCTAGCTTTTGTGTGTTTTTAAAAAATTCACTTAAAAAGAATACTTTGAAATTCAGGACTTGTAAGCTTATCAAGTGCTTCTGTGACCCGCTGAGAAGCAGGTCCCAGGACATTTGTGAAAGTACTTTATTAAGAAATGAAGTCCAGGTTTAAGACAGAGTTTAAGCATTTTTGTTCCACTATAGCCAATAGTTATGTTTATGCCTTAACACTGAATAAGAAAATCAACTAGAATTTTATTTTTAGGAGACAAAGACCTAATGAAAATTCACCTTGGGATATTAACATTCTGATTTTGAAACTGCTCTTACTTTCACTTCTTAATTACCTATTTATTTGCTAATTTCCCATAACTGGAATAAATAATTATTTACTTTGGTCATCAGCACTTGGAGATGGTTCTGAGTATTGTGTGCAACCCTGGAAGCCAGGCAAACTGCTGTTTCCAAATAAACCCTGTTATCCTATAAAAAGATATGTATTATCTTGCAAATTAACTTCTACTATTATGTTAATAATCTTCTTGAGTTTAATTGTTGAGACTTTTGATTTGTCATTTATTTAAGTCTATTTTTGTGAGGGGAAAAATAAATCCCTAATAGCAACTGCACAAATTCCTGAGGCTGCCACAATATTAGTTGTGGTTTAAAATATTTGACATTCACATTAAATGTTAAATGCTATCCATTATATAACAAATAGTATTTTTTCTCCTTAAAACTTTATTTTAAAAGTAAAAAAGCATAAATAACGGTAATAACCAGGAAGTTAATAGTAAAACCATAAATCCAATTTCTACCAAAATTTTAATGTTAACTTAAAACTTTCTAAAAGATAGGAAAAGTTTGCAAATATCTTACACTTCCCACCCACAGATTAACATTTAAGTTATAAAACTGCACAAAGTAAATGTTTAGTTTTTCAATAGATACTTATACGGACATCACCCTATACATGAAAAGTTAACTAGTGGTAGAATAAATAAGTTTCACTATTATATTTCAATACCACTTGGTACATCTAAGATTAACCAAATTTATATTTCTGATAGTTGTAGATCAAAAATTCTAAAAATTATAACAACTTGTCAAACAGTATTACTTATATATTATTGCTGTAACTGAAATATATCGTACCAGTTTCCCAGCCAGATTTTTTAGAAGTTGAAACAAACCCACAAATAAAGAGAACTTAAGCAAAACCTCAAATTTGGGAGTTCTGCCCAGAGTTTCTGAATTTACTTATTAAATGCAGCAGAGCTGCTGGAAATCATCCAAAATCTGGAGAAGAGCAAAGAAACAACTGGGGTAGAAGTCTGTCTGCTTTCCTCAAGAACATGAAAGCCTGATGTCAGTCCCGAAAAACTTTGATACACTGGATATCAGGTGTGCATCTGACATTCCTGAGATGAAAAATTTTCATGTGTTCTATCATAGATTAGCAAAACAAGCTTACTAAAGCCTGCAGTTTTTATGGTTCATAAAATGCTTTACCTATGTTTTCCTACCTTTTTATTTTGCTTTTTCTGCATTGAAAAAAATCAGAATTCAAAGTACTGAGCTACTTGGGGGCTAATAAATTAATTCAAGTAGCTTCAAAATGGTATCAGAATCTATTACGGGCTGAGTGAATATGTAAAAAGATGTAAAAGGATAAGACATCAATTTAGATTGAGCAGTCAACATTCATAAAGAATTAGTATCACAAGCACTTTAAAAAATGTTTCATTTACATTCTATCATCCATTTGTCATAATTTTAAACATATTTTTCTAACCAGTAATGGTTAATAACCTAGCTTGGAAGGGGAGTAAAATCATTTTCAATGAATTTAAAGATTATAGTTCCAAAGTTATACTCTAGGAAGAATAGATCAGCAACAACAGAAACCTTGGTGAAGAGTGGAGCAGGAGGACGACCCTGCAGGTGAGGGGTTGTAAACACAAGAGCAGCCGGAGATGGGGCTGGGTATAATTAGTGAGGAATGGTGGGGCCTGTGGCAAACTAGAGAGAACATGCCCTGCCCCGGGCAATTGAATTCAATGAAAATAAAACAAAAGGCCAAAAGCAACCCCAAAAACCTGTGCTGGCCAAATAAAACACAGCTGTGAACTGCTGGCCCCACCTCCCTACCAGGACTGCCGGTTTGCCCCCTCTGCTATGGAGTCTGCGATTCTGCCTTTTGGACACTCTGCCCTCGCTGCTGCCATTGTGTGCCACCTGCCATCCGCCTGCCTTTCAGCCTCTTGGTGCCTGCTCTTAGGGGAGCAGGAATGACACTTGGAGGTAAAGTCCCAAGCCATCGGTTTTAGTCCTAGCTCATAGAGGATACCCAACACATCACACTTACGTGCCTCCATGTTGTCAACTTTAGAACAGGGCTATCAATCTCCCAGGGTAAATTTAAGCACTAAATTAGACAATATATGGAAAAACACTTTGCAAATTGCAAGGTGCCAAACACAGGTGAAGCAGGATGATTACCCATGTCACCACTGCGTCCCCTCTTCCTGCTTTGATCACTACCTGATTCCAGCTTACTTTCTGCAGACCCAGTCCTCTCTGCTGGAAACAACAACTCTTTATACGCATTCAACCCTGAGCACCTTGGCTAGCCTTGGTCCTTTTCTCCAGGTGACTTTACTGATCACTGCCCCTTCTCCCACACCTCTGTTTCAGGGGCCCACGGCAAGGGCTAGCACAGACTGGATACTCCAGGTTGTCACTAGGCACTCTCTCCTCCTCTGAAGTCCATGCCACCCGCTGTGGCATCCTTGCAGGCTTTTAACATCTGGAACATTTCTCAGTTTCCTCAGTGGCCATCGCATACGGCTCAGCGTTTTCCTCTCCACATTGTCTCCTGTCATCTTTCTGGGTCTCGCCCTCTTCTGATGGGAGCTTCCTCAAATTCTTTCCCCTCTGTTGGAAAATGCCTGTGCTGTCGTCAGAGTTACAACTGCTGCACATCCTTGCCAAAGCTAATCCTGTCCTCTCTTGTCTCCTCTGGCACTTTATGCCATTAACTTCTCTCCTCCCATACTTGGTTCCAGCAGCCCAAAACAGCTTCTCATCAATCTGCAAGTCCCTGGCATGCTGGCACCTGCCCGATGCCTAATGGTCAGCTCCAGTGGCCTTCTGTAAGGGTTATCAACTTTCTCTGTGGAGGCCATGCTGTTAGTCACACCCCTTTTGGAAACTCTCACCTCGTGGCTTCCAATACCATACACTCTCCCAGTTTTTCCACTTCTCTGACAGTTCTGTCTCTGTCCCTGCAGCTTCTGCCACCTTCCTGTAACACAGCTCCACTGGCTCTCTCTGGACGACGGTAACCCCACTCACCACTGGAATTAAACTACAATTTTCTATAAGGATAATTTCAAATTTATATCTCCATGCTCAAACCTGTCTTCACAGTCCCAGTCCCCAGTTCTTCCCATCTTTTGGCTGTTTCTATCAAGACACAGAGTTGGTATCAAAAAATTAACCTATCCAAAACAGAACCCATTTTACACTCCACACAATCTGCTCCAAGTCCTGATGTTAACATATTCCTATTAATGGCATCACTACCGTGGCTAGTCATTTCTCTGTGCTCAAAACTTGTGTCACTCTGACCCACAGCACTTTCATTTCCCTTCCTAGGCAGCTGCCAAGGCCAACTCTACAATGTTTCTGGACTCCACTTGCTCCTGTCTATCATGCTACCCGTCATGGTAATGCCCCCCATTATTTCCACAGGCTCCCAGCAGGTCTCTGTGCTTCCAGTTGGGCTAAGTTCTCTGTCTCTGCCTCTCTCCCATCCTGTCTCTCTCCTCTTGAATCTATTCCGCCAGAGAGACCCTTATAAAGCCATACAATACAGCTTTGATCCTGTCATCCCACTGCTCAAAAGCCTTCAGCATTGCCCTCTTCTGCCCACCTAAGGAAGTTCAGATTTCTTCAATGGACATTGAATATTTTGGTCTAATCCACACCCCAATCTTATTACCCACAACTCCTCCACCCAACATAACTTGATGCACCTTTAAAAAATAAATGAGTACATAAATAAAATAAAGAATTGGAAGGCAAAACAACCCCTTCCCGCTAAGTGTTGTTACTGCCTATATAGACTTCCCCACAGGTCCACACTCATTCATACTGATGCTCATGGCAATGCCATCTCACACCTTCTATCCAACCTACGACCCTTGCAAAACCCTCCAAGATCCAGCTGCATCACATGTCCCTCCCAGATCCCTAGAACTGAATGTGCTCTTCCCTTGTTTGAACCACCATTACATTCCTTACCTCTATCATAGTAAATAATTACTTTCCATATGTATTAAAGATATCTTTGGCCAGGCGCGGTGGCTCATGCCTATAATCTCAGCACTTTGGGACATTGAGGCTGGTGGATCACCGGAGGTCAGGAGTTCGAGACCAGCCTGGCCAACATGGTGAAAGCCCATCTCTACTAAAAATACAAAACTTAGCTGGGCATGGTGGTGCATGCCTGTAATCTCAGCTACTCGGGAGACCAAGACAGGAGAATCGCTTGAACCTGGGAGGTGGAGGTTGCAGTGAGCCAAGATCATGCCACTGCACTCTGGCCTGGGCAACAGAGCAAGACTTCATCTCAAAAAAAAAAAAATCTTTAAACTTTTCTTAGAGTATAAACTCCATGAGGATAAAGACTGTGCTTTATTAACCCTTGTGTTTCCTGAATTGCCCAATCCTACCATACACATAACAGACACTTTATAAACACTGAGTGGTTGCATGGATGAAGGAATGTCGGGATATGCTCTTTCACATGCCCAAAGCTTCATACTTTGCAAGTAACTTAGTTCATCAAAGGTCAAAGCCTTCCTCCCATTTCTTCAATGTTTCTGTTTGGTTTGTTTTTGTTTTTGGTATCAACTACCTGAATACCATAAATAGGCTACTGCCCTATGGGGAAGATGATCTGGTAATATTGAAACAGTGCCAGGCGGCCGGGCGCAGTGGCTCACGCTTGTAATCCCAGCACTTTGGGAGGCCGAGGCGGGCGGATCACGAGGTCAGGAGATCGAGACCACGGTGAAACGCCGTCTCTACTAAAAATACAAAAAATTAGCCGGGCGTGGTGGCGGGCGCCTGTAGTCCCAGCTACTCGGAGAGGCTGAGGCAGGAGAATGGCGTGAACCCGGGAGGCGGAGCTTGCAGTGAGCCGAGATTGCGCCACTGCACTCCAGCCTGGGCGACAGTGCGAGACTCCATCTCAAAAAAAAAAAAAAAAAAAAAAAAAAAAGAAAAAAAAAAAAAAAAAAAAAAAAAAAAAAAAAGAAACTGCCAGGATGGGCATCAATTTACTTGTGCTTAGTAGCAGCAAAACTTTCATGATGGTGTATTCTTCAAAGGTGAGCTGCAGTCGAACGAACTGAAGGCTGATTTGGTGCATCCCCTGGCATAGTTCATACATGGCAGACTGATGCATCTTCTCTCTGCAAAGGAAAAGAAGAAAATGTCTGAGAATGCAAGATTCATTATCAAACCCAGACTGGCAGCCTGAGGCAGCTTAATAAGAGATCTGAGTCAGAATTCTCCTTTTGGCTTCAACATGGAGCAGATGTGTATTTTAAAGACAAGTTAGATGCTTTTCATAGTGATTGGTAAATTGCTTCTAGACCAATACTGCTGGGCCGTTTACTTGTACCCTGTGAGAATGTGTCAGAAGCACTGAAACCAACCCTTTCAAAGTATACCATGATTTCATTTTATGTCAAGAGTAATACTGACTGATGAGGATTTTAGTGTGTTATAGTGAGACCATCCACAAAGCAGAGAAGCTGCTGTGATCTGGGGCAAAGCCCACAGACTCTTGTTCCTTTTCAGCCACAGATATCCAGCACTTATAGGAAAGGACTGGGCTAGATGCTACAAACATAGGACAGGGATCACCAATCTTATTTCTCCATGGGCCTTCCTTACAGAGGTCATGGAACATGTTATTAACTATTTACAGCAACATGTTTTAAAAGGGAAATTAAAAAATACTTTAAAAGGTGAGAACGTCAAATGGAATCTCTCTGATAAAGAGAAAAATGACAAGGGAGTTTGGCAGAACATATACAAATACTTCCACACACACAGCCAAACAATACCCTCACACCACTATCCAAATGCTTCCATAAAAATCCATGTTATCTAAAAACAGAAGTCATTATTTTTTCTTTGCTTGAGAAGTAAGCAAGGCATCACTATTTTTTTAGATGTTTTTCCTCAAAGTAATAAACATTTTGTAAGGCCCTGGATAACTACTGATTCATGGTGACCAGACCATAAAAAGTGAAAGAGACACTATTGGTGAAAAATGGGAAAGGACTTGCCAAAGGCCAAAGAAACAGACTACGAGGTCTGGATAGTGGATCCATTAAAGGGTGACTGAAAGCAGGCAGCCTCTGCAGGAAAGCAATGTGGGGATCTCTCTTCCAGGATGGATTCTGGGGCTCCCTTCAATTGGCAGAAATCTCTTGCATCTCAACTCCGAATGCCAATTATAAGGAACCCATAATGAAACACAGCACATATTCTCTGCATTACTGTATGTCTTTCCTCTCCCCCAGTAAGCTAGAAGCCATTTTAAATTGAGGAAATATTTTAAACACACACATGCTAATAGCAGGAGCTTCCAGATCTACCATCTAGAATTAACAGTGTAAACAAATGCTACTATTTTTGCCATATGTGCATCAGATTTTTAAAAATTAAACATGGCAGAGTTAACGCCTACTCTGCCTTCTTCCCCGATCCCATCCATCTCTTCCTCTTTCAAGAAGAGAACCACCCAGTCTGGGTGACTATCATTTCCTCTCAGATGTGTCTGTTTCACTACACATGTATGTATCTACAAAAACAGCATACAGTACTGCTTTGTTTTATGTAAATTTGAAATTAGATATGCACATCCTTCTGCAACTTATTTTTATTCAACAGTAACTTTGAGATGTATCTATTTTGATACAGGTAACTAAGTTAATTCATTTTAACTGCTTCGAGCTTCATTTGTTTGAATGTATAGCAATTTACTTATCCATTCAACTACTGATGGACACTTGGGTTGTTTGCTCTTTATTGCTATCACAAATGATGCCCAAGGAATATCCTTGTCATTTCTATAGGATACAGAATGAAAACAGAACTTCTGAGTCATAGATTTGCACATGTCACCTGCTTTCATTCCAACCAGCAGAGCATGAGCGTGCCCTTACTCCATATCCCCACCAATGCTTGCCATTATCCAATTTCATTTTTTTTCCATTTGATGGGAGGTTGAATGGATAGTACATAGTTGCTTTTATTTCCATTTCCATCATTACCAGTAGGTTCAGCATTGTTTTCAAATGTTTACTCATCATTTGGGTGTCTTCTTTGGTGATTTGACTCTTCATATCTTTACCAATTTTACCCATTTTTTCCTTCTCGCACTGAGTAACACCATTTTTATTCCTAATAAATTTTTGCCTTAAAAATGTCTGATCTTCACATTGTTTTTCTTTCTCTCTGCCTCTTTTTCTTGCTCTCTTTAGAACTTGCCAGGTGTGCTGTCCACCTTTCTTTTGATCGCTTTGTTTCAAACTTCCCACGTAATTATATTTCACACATATCTTCTAAACACAAAAGGCTGGATTAAGAAATCTGAGAGTCTCTGTATTGTAATAACTCAGTTTAATCTATTTTTAGTTATCATGATTACTGACAAGTTTGGATGTTCTCTACCATTTTAACTTACTTTCCTTCCTCTTTCCCTTCTTTCTCCTTCTCTTCCTTTCATTGGATTGATCTAGCTTTTTAGCCCCCTGCTGTGGGAAGTCAGGGACCCTGAATGGAGGGACCAGCTGGAGCCGCGGCAGAGGAACATAAATTGTGAAGATTGCATTTTAATATGGACATTTATCAGTTCCCAAACAATACTTTTATAATTTCTTAAACCTGTCTTTCATCTCTTAATCCTGTTATCTTCGTAAGCTGAGGATCTATGTCACCTCAGGACCACTGTGATAATTGTGTTAACTGTATAAATTGATTGTAAAACATGTGTTTGAACAATATGAAATCAGTGCACCTTGAAAAAGAACAGAATAACAGCAATTTTTAGGGAACAAGGGAAGACAACCATAAGGTCTGACTGCCTGCGGTGTTGGGCAAAAAGCCATATTTTTCTTCTTGCAGAGAGCCTATAAACGGACGTGCAAGTAGGAAAGATATCGCTAAGTTCTTTTCCTAGCAAGGAATATTAATATTAATACCCTGGGGAAGGAATGCATTCCTGGGGGGAGGTCTATAAATGGCCGTTCTGGGAATGTATGTCTTATGCAGTTGAGATAAGGACTGAGATACGCCCTGGTCTCCTGCAGTACCCTCAGGCTTACTAGGGTGGGGAAAAACTCTGCCCTGGTAAATCTGTGGTCAGACTGGTTCTCTGCTCTCGAACCCTGTTTTCTGTTGTTTAAGATGTTCATCAAGACAATACATGCACCGCTGAACATAGACCCTGAACAGTAGTTCTGCTTTTGCCCTTTGCCTTGTGATTTTGTTGGACCCTTATCAGTAGTTCTGCTTTTGCCCTTTGTCCTGTTCCCTCAGAAGCATGTGATCTTTGTTTAGACCCTTATTAGTAGTTCTGCTTTTTGCCCTTTGAAGCATGTGATCTTTGTTATCTACTCCCTGTTCTTACACCCCCTCCCCTTTTGAAACCCTTAATAAAACTTGCTGGTTTTGAGGCTCAGGTGGGCATCATGGTCCTACCAATATGTGATGTCACCCCCGGTGGCCCAGCTATAAAATTCCTCTTCATACTGTCTCTTTTTATTTCTCAGCCAGCCAACACTTATGGAAAATAGAAAGAACCTACATTGAAAACTGGGGGCGGGTTCCCCTGATATCCCCTCTCTGCTACGGCTCTACTGGATTTAGAAGCTATACATGCTGTTTTTACACCTTAAGTCATCATTGTTAAATCTAGTTTCTCTCATACACACACACTCCAGGTCTGCTTAGATCTCCCCAGTGTTTCTCTGATCACCATCACTTCTTGCACTTTACTCCTGAGTTCAGTTTCTTACTTATTGAAGAATGTATTTTAGTAATTCTTTCAGCAGTGATTAGTTGATAAATGTTCAGGGGCTGGGTGCAGTGGCTCATGCTTGTAATCCTAGCACTTTGGGAGGCCAAGGCAGGCAGATCACCTGAGGTCAGGTGTTCAAGACCAGCCTGGCCAACATGGTGAAACCCCATCTGTACAAAAATACAAAAACTAGTTGGGTATGATGGCGGGTGCCTGTAATCCCAGCTACTCAGGAGGCTGAGGTGGAAGAATCACTTGAACTGGGAGGCGGAGGTAATAGTGAGCCAAAATCTGCCATTGCACTCTAGCCTGGGTGACAGAGCAAGACTCCATCCCAAAACAAAACAAAACAAAAGTTAATGTCTCATGTCTTTTGGTCTCAATTTGTCTGAAAATGTCTTTATTTTATCTTCATTCCCGGATGATAGTTTAAAAAGCTATGGATTTCTAGCTTGACAGGTGATTTACCACAGTACTTTGCAGATAGTATTCAACTATACCTGGGCCTTAATTGTTGCTTTCGGGAAATTTCCTGTTAGTCTAATTGTCATTTTCCTGAAGGTAGCCTGCATTTTTCTCTTTGGTAGCTTTAAAAATTTTTCTCTATTTATATGATGCCTGCAGTTTCATTATGATGTACCGAGGTGCAGACTAACTTTTATTTCTCCTGTTCAGGACTCAATGTCCTTATTTAACTTGTATATGTAAGTATTCCTTCAGTTCTAAAATGTTTTTAGCCATTGTCGCTTCAAATATCACCCCATCCTGTTCCTGTTATTCTTCCTGTTTAAACTCCATTTAGCAGTATGTTGGACCTTCTCCTCATGTCTCCCACATTAGCCTCTTTCATATTTTCTCGCTTTTTATCTCTCTGTACTGCATTCCTAGGTGATTTTCTCAGATCTATTTTCCATATAATCTACCGTTTAATATCTACAGTGTTTTAATTTTAATGGCAGTATTTTTCATGTTGAGGAGCTGAGAAATGCTCTATTCAATTCTCTCTCAAACATTTCTGTTCTTTTCCATAGGTATCTCTCCTTTACATATCTAGATATTTAAACGTTTATTTTATAGTTTCTTTCAGATGTTTTATTCAAATTTGGGGGGTGCTAATATGCATATCTAACATGTATTGTTTTGGCATGTATTGTCTTCTAGGTGAATCCCATGGGTTCTGGCTTGTGGATGGGACTCTACAGAGTTGTAGCATTTGCGACTGCCATGGGTATAAGCATTTTACTTGTTCTGGAGCAGTTTTTATGCTAATTTCTCAGCTTAAACACTTTTTGCAAGGCTCATGTAGTTTAAATTTAGACTCCACACTTGATGTGGTACAGGTTTGTGTTTCTTATTTCTTTCAGCTTCCTTGCCATGCTGGCTCGTTGGTTTAGTTTTATTGTCCTTGTTAGTAGACAGCAAAATCTTTGCCAAGCCCTAGATTTATGCAGGGAGCTCTATTTCAGGTGCTGGCCTTGTTGGAATCTAGCTTCCTGTCACCTTTCCCTGTTTGTGTTCTAATATCCACTCCTCAAGCACATATCTGCATTCAATAGTCAGTAGGCCATCTGTGGCATTAGTTCTGCTTTAAAGCACCCTGCCTATGAATTTCCTAGTTTTGCGCCTTTTAGAAACATTTCTTTTGAGCTTGGCTATATATTTAAGACTTTTTTTTTAAATGCAGAATTTCTGTGTGTTTAGAGCCAAAAAAATAAAAAAATTTAAAAAGCTCAGTTTAGTTCCATCATTTTGATTGGTAACTGCAAACTTCTTAAAGACAGGATCCATGTCTAATTTTTGTAAATGTCAAAAAGAATATGATAAACAAGTGCTATGTGTCAATCTTTGCTAATATTTCTCAGGAATGAATGATAGACAGAAGGAAAGGAAAAAAGAAAACAGTTAAAGGCTATGAAAACATACAGATTTGCATATGATGATGATGATTAAGGAAAAGTAATACTGGCAATTTATAAAAAGTAAGATTATCAAGGGGCCACAAAATTAGATATTGCATTTATGAAGTTCTACAAAATTTTTGAGAGAGAGAGAGACTGATTTAGATTGTGATATGGGTAAAGCAAATTGGAAAATCAGGATGTCTGTGGAGCATAACACAACATGCATTTCATACTGTGCAGTTTGAAAAGTGCGCTCATATGCATTTGATTCCTTAAGGGGGCATCCCTGGCTTTGCCCCAGCAAGTCCTAGAGGGGCACAGCCCATCAGCCTTTCAACCTGCTGGCTTTGTGATCTGGTAGCATGTGATCTGGTACCTTTGTGATCATGTAGCATCTGAGATCTCAGGCTTATCACATATAAAATTGGAATGCTAATAATAATTCCAATCTTGCAGGCATGTATGAACTAATTATATGGAAGCTCTTAAATTATACTTCACACATATTAGCTTTATTTGGAAATCATGGAGAGAATACAATGCTTCTTAAGAGACCCATGATCATTTGGTTGAAACAAACCAAGAAGGAGTCAAAGTCTTAAAATAAGTTTTCAGGAATACAGCATTATGTTATCATTTTAAATTATTGCTATATAGAAGATGGTAAATCTAGGGAAAAACCAGAGATAATGTAGATTTTCAGAAGGTAGAAATAACTTGCCTAGAGTAGAACATGAGAACGAAACACCTCCATGTCAGGGTGTTTCTGTTATCAGATGTGTTAACAGAACATCCACACACAGATTAAAGAGAGACCTCAGATTCCACTTGAAAACAGATTAGAATGTTAATGTGTGACAACACACCTAAAGAAAGCCTTTTTTTGCCACTTCAGTATGAACAGCGTCTCTTTTTAACTCTGTGAGGTATTAACCAAATGACCTCTACAGTCTCCATAGCTATCATTTATGGATTACCCACCACACACCAGAGCTAAATTTCTTGTTGCTAAATCTCACAATGCCCTGTGAGGAATTATTGTCACATTTATGATAAGGAATTTTAGGTACATGTGAAGCCAGGATCCAAACCCAGGTTTTTTACTTCAAAACTCATGCCCTTTCCTTTCTCTGTGTGCCAACCTGAGTAATCATTTTTGGCTCTTTTTTCCAGAGTCATACAACTCTATTCAGTACCTCCAATGTTTTGTTATTACGGTCACTCATTTGTTTATACTTTGCTCCCCATTATGTGGTAACATTTTGTGTTTTCAAATTCCATTGCTGTTTCCATTGCATGAAATCGAATTCTGTAAATGAAGAGTACTGAGCACTCAATATAGCTTGAAATTTCAAGAAAATAGGCCATCTTGAAAATGCATTTTATATCACATCATTTTTGCACAATTTTTTGTGCAATTGTGCATTTTTCTGCACAATTAAATTAAATGTATAGAAATGTACATCCAAAGAAGTTGAAACAAGGACAATCTTTTGGCATAATATTGGTATTAATTTTGCAATATCACTTCACAGAATATAGTCTTTGCTATGTGCTTTTATTCATGTTATAATTTTACCTCATTTTGAATAGAATAATGTAAAAATATACTGACTACTTTGGGAAAGAGAAGCAAGCTCGTATAATGCTTCTGTAAAACAAAAGTAAATCCATGACCAAAAGTCACCCTTGAACAGTGGACTAATACAAATGTGGTAACAGATTACTGATGTAGAAAACAGCCGTATAGTGAACATCAGACCTGAGTAACTAACGGCTGCTAGTCTCTACTTAAGAACCGTGAGTACTAATATACTTGCACATGTCAGCCATTTCTAAATATCTTCTTATTTGCAGGAACAGAATAAAAACTTCACTTCTGGATAAATGAACACAGCAGCCAAAGTGGGTCTAGAGACCCACTCCAGAGGTTGGGTTAAAATCAATGACAATAGTTCTAAAATATTTTTTAAAAAACACTTTAATAGTTTTGTAAACTTGAAATTTTCTCTAATGAGGAAGCCAATTTTATTTGTAGCTATAACTTCATCTGGTTTTCTCTTAGAACATCCATTATACTAAACTAAAATAATATGATCATTTGGAAATAGTTTTAAAACATTAAGTTAAAATTATCTAACTTCTCCGAATCTGATTCACTTGGGACTAAAGTGAATAATGAGAGTTAGACAATATTTTTTCCTTGCTTTGGAGAGAATTTGGGGTTAGAAATGGGGTTTAATTCATGTAAGAATAGTGGAAATTAGAAAAAGCCCATTAAAATTCGAGTGTGGGTAGGGCTTTCAAAATTTAAATGACTTGGGTACTGGCTGCCTGCTTTTAACTGAGCACCTAAACAATCTGAACAACTGTTTTATCTACAGGACCCACCCATGCTATCTTACCATCATTATGTCAACCGTGTTGCCCTATTTCACATTATGAGACTAGTCCATTGAACCTATCAGCCAATGGCTGTCAGAAGGAACACTCTTGTTTTGCAGGTACTGGCTTACCATTCAGGTATCTGGAAGTCCTTCTAGAAGTAGTTGATTTGAGAAATTATTGCCCCAAATTAAATGTAATCATAGAATCATATTCATGTTGTACTTTGACAGAAGTAGATATTTGATAAGCCCAAACTACAAAGCATTCCAGGCTATGAACGCCTGTAGAACTCGGGAGCTCTAAGTATGAGTCTAAACACCTTCACGGACACTTCATGTGGTGGCCGTCCACCACAGTGAGAACAGAAGTGAGGCTCTTCCATCTTCCAGTGTCTAAATCTGTGGGATGGTTTGAACTTCCCACCCATTCCAGGTTTTCATCAGCAACCTCTATTCTGAGGTTGCCTTGATCTTGTCAAGGGCTCAGTTGAGTTCACCTTTGAGGTGGCTAGTTTTAGGTGCATGCTTACCACTCAACTCCTTAATGGTCTCCCAAGGTGTTACCCCTGAAATTCGGCTAGACCACTAGGAAGTCACATAGGCAGGCCTCCAAAGCAGTGCATTTTGCAGACATTATTTAACATTATTCCTCCACTGAACTCTGCCAAGAAATAGCCCTTTGCAGAAAAACTTCATCTTTGCAAGATGGCTTCTGAAGATGACTTCCATTTTTTTTTATTCATCATTGTTATTAAGACTCATGTGATACATGGGCCTTGAACTTTAGGCCTGGAAAAAGCTTCTTTCTTAATGCTAACTTCTACTTAATGAATCCCTGCAGGAAGTGAAAGCAGGCCATCAAGGGGATATTTGTTGTTCATAGCAGCATTATTCACAATAGGCAAAAGATAGAAGCAACCCAAGTGTTCACTGACAGATAAATGGATAAACATGTGGTATATGTATACAATGGGATATTACTGAGTCTTAAAAAAGGAAATTCTGACATATGCTACACCATGGATGAACCTTCATATTATGCTAAATGGAATATGCCTGTCAGAAAAAGACAAATACTGCATGATTTCACTTATATGAGCTATCTAAAGTAGTCACACTCATAGAAACAGTAAGTAAAACGGTGGTTACCAGGGGCTGGGGGCAGGTGGGAATGCAGAATTAGTTTAGTGAGTACAGTTTTAGTTTTGCAAGATGAAAAAGTTCTGGAGACTGGCTGCACAACAATGTAATACTACTACTGAACTGTATACATAAAAAGGGTTAGAAGGCAAATTTTGTTATGTGTTTTTTTTTATCACAACTAAAATATGTTTTGAAAATTAGAAAAACAAGAATCTCTACAACCCATAATCCTACCTATTATAACTTTATTTATTTATTTTTGATGGAGTCTCACTCTGTCACCCAGGCTAGAGTGCAGTGGCACGATCTCGGCTCACTGCAACGTTCGCCTCCCTGGTTCAAGCGATTCTCCTGCCTCAGCCTCCCAAGTAGCTGGGATTACAGGTGCGTGCCACCATGCCTGGCTAATTTTTGTACTTTTAGGAGAGATGGGGTTTCCCCATGTTGGCCAGGCTGATCTTGAACTCCTGACCTCAGGTGATCTGCCCCCCGTTTGCCTCCCAAAGTGCTGAGATTACAGGTGTAAGCCACCACACCCAGCCTATACTTTGAGATCGATTAAGAAACTAATATTTGTGTTTAATAATGCAACTTCTGTTAGCATTCAGGTGATTCATTCTTTCTTCTTTTATAATATACAAAATATCTGTCTTACTCTCTGTTTTAGCTACTTGCTTTTTGCCTTTTTGTGTCTTAAATAGTTTTTAGTTTTACTGTATCTGTGTTTTTATTGCAAGCTACGCTCAATGCTTTTGGAAAGCATGTGGGGTAAAAAATTCTTTAATAAACTATGATTTCAAAAAGTCACTCAGAAACAGTTCCTCAAAGACCTTTCTGATATAGTTTTGGTACCCTAAAGGGGAAGGAAAATAGAACTAACTTTATAACTCTTTTCTCTTTCCACGAACTCACATTTAATAAATGTAAATCCTTTCACATCAGTCGATTTTATAAATGCCAAAGCACAAAAGGTTCCCAACTCTTCCACCTATGGGAACCTATGAAAAGTACAATGACATTTTAAAATGTAAGATCCTTTGGTAATACTGCACTGAACTGTACCTTGTCAACTAAATACCTTTTAGGTATGTAAGACATCACTTTATTTAAGAAGGAATATAAAAAGAAGCCTTTGAAATATTTCACGTTAGCCCCTGGATTAAGCTCTACATAGCTCTCATCATTCTGAAGGTCTGTGTACTCTTCTGGATAGTGGGGTGCATATCTTTCTATGACTGATTTTTGTATGGTGCATAGGTCAACAATTATGTGAGTGATAAATAAGTATCTGGCAACAAACAGGAACAGGTAAATCAACAGATTTCATAGACTTTCAGCTGTTCTTTTCTTTTAGATATAAACAAAACAAAACAAAGGTTGTTTTGTTTGGCTCAATCAGGGTTGAAGTCTCTGGAATCTCAAGAGGAGGCTCTCAATGAACATGGTTTTTTTTTTTTTTTTTTTTTTTTTGAGGCAAGAACTTGTTTTGCTGTGCCAGCTGGAGTGTCGTTCTTCACTGCAAACTCTGCCTCCTGGGTTCACGCCATTCTCCTGCCTCAGCCTCTCAAGTAGTGGGACTACAGGCACCTGCCACAACGCCCGGCTAATTTTTTTGTATTTTTAGTAGAGACGGGGTTGCACTGTGTTAGCTAGGATGGTCTTGATCTCCTGACCTCGTGATCCGCCCGCCTCGGCCTCCCAAAGTGCTGGGATTACAGGCGTGAGCCACGGCGCCCGACCAAACATGTATGTTAACATACTATTTATTACTTCAGTAAACTGCCTCTAGGAATATGTGTGTATTACATTGTCAGAATGTAGGCAGCAATAGTGTCAATCTTACAACAGAGAGTTAAATAACTTGACTGGTGTGATGCACACATATCATCACAGCTGACCTGAAAGACCAGACCTTATATCTGATACTGCAAACCGCATCATGTCTAAATAAATCTAACATCTTGTTACATGGTCAGTATAACAGATGGTCCATGTCTCAGGCTTATTATATTCCTAAAAACAGCATGCAGAAAAACAGGTTTTTTCTTTCAAACCTCAATTAGAATAAAAATGACCCCAATTTGAACATTCAAATTATTCCAGTTTACTGTTTTTAATTTTTTTCATAGTCCTATTAATTTTTCCTTAACTGACAAACAAGATATATCTGTAGAAGGACCATTTTGCTAGCTGCAGTTCTGACACCTGTTCATTTTTATAGTACTTGCAGAGTTTATTTATAACCAGGGTAGAACTCGGCCATAAGGTCTGGAAATCACCTGAGAATGCTATTGTGGTCTGCCTTACTGGACTAATGTGTTAGAGAGACTAATGTCCCATTGGTCTCCACAACATTCATTCATTCTCTCTTAATTTTGCATGGTCAATTCTAGTAATAGTTAAAAGCTAATTCAGTATTTTATCACCTTAGTTGATGTTCCAGAAGAGATATGTTTTCATATAACTGCCCTTGGACTTCAACATCAAATATCCACTGACTTTAATGCATGCTACACAGATCAGAATAACACGTGACAATCTAAAAATCTAGAAGGGGCCTTGTTATATGGCAACTGTAATTTACCACTGGTAGTCCTAAAAGTCTGGAAAAAAGTTTTTTAAACCATAAATCCTACATATAGTATTCTTAAAAACATTCCTTTATACAATAGATTTTAAAATAACATATAGTCAGCAGTTTCTTCAGGGTACAAGGATATATGTCTTTAGTGCAGGAAAGAAAACGTGTAGCCATTACACTGTAAAATTCAGATTTCAGAGAAAGTTAAAATTGGGGGTATCTGTGATAAATCACATTACAAAAATGTTTTGCTTGACCAAAGGTTTAATCTTAGTATTCGCTGAACTGTGAATTTCCCCAGGCAGGCCAGTACCAATACAATTCATTTAAAAAAGTGATTTCTAAGCAACTTTTCAGGACTGCTTATTGTATCATGTGAGGCACATCTGTCTCTGAGATATGTGTCTAGACCCCACACACTAAAGTAAGAAAGACAAAGAGCAAACGGTAGGAGATTAAAAAGGAACAATAGTTTACTGGACATTATCTATACAGAGACTAGGAGTACAGGGAAATCCATGAATGCGCCTGGCACTCAATTCTTACTAGAAGAGCCTACTACCAGAAGCCATTCTGGTAGTACCAAATATCGTTGGATATTTTAGGATTTAGTAAACTAAATTTTTAAATTCCAGGCTTTGCTAAGACAGTTTATATATGGCTTTGACAGAAGAACAGGCTCTAAGTGTCGACTAGACTATAATGATTTGCTTATTCCAAGAAATTTTTTGGAAATGCTGAAAACAGCATTCTAGGATTTGAATCCAGGCTGTCTGGTCTCAGATTCTGGTCTTCTAACTGCTGTATTAAGGTTAAAACACCCAACAGCAAGCTTGGAGACTCATGATCACTTAATAAATGCTATGTTAAGACTTGTTGCCAGAGTTGCTACATCCATAGAAAGAATACAGAACAACAACACTCTCAATGCCAGGCGCGGTGGCTCATGCCTGTAATCCCAGCACTTTGGGAGGCTGAGGCAGACAGATCACTTGAGTCCAGGGGTTCAAGACCAGCCTGGGCAACATAGTAGGACCCTGTCTCTACTAATAATGTAAAAATTAGTAGGGTGTGGGTCCTTATAGTCCCAGCTACTTGGGAGGCTGAGATGAGAGGATCACCTGAGCCCAGGAAGTCGAGGACGCGGTGAGCCATGATAGGGCCACTGCACTTCAGCCTGGACGACAGGAGTAAGAACCTGTCTCAAAAAAAAAAAAAAAAATTCTCTAGTGAAGTATTTTTTTCACTATCAAGCCTCATATTTGTAGGCTAGGCTATAGGTTTTAATACAAAATTTCTGAAAATTTAATGGTATGCAGATCTCAGATGGTTAAACAGAAGACAGAAAACCTTTGGTGAACTATTAGTGCTTCATACAGGGACATTTTGGGTATAAACATAAAGATACTGCTTACTTTCAATAAATGACTATCGTTTCCTCACTTATAAAATGGGGCTGTAAAAAGGTAGGATTCCTTTACTTGATAACTTTGTTCACATTCTTGAAATTCAATAGTTAAATGCCAATTTAGAAACGTTACCAGACTATTGTTTGGGTAAAGGGTGACAGGAAATTACTTTTTCCTACTACAATAAAAGATTTGTATTAACCAACAACTCATGGGGTCATATTCTTGGAGTCATATTCTTCCTAAAGCAAAAGTCGCATTACTCCAGTAACCAGAAGCTGGCACAGGATGGTGTAGAGAAGGACGTTTACTCTGATAAAATCTGGGTGCACAATTGTGCCTCCAAGGCGACAGCAGAGAGTGGCTCACATGGGCAGATGTGATTTTGCAGTGTGTGAATGTGTTGGGGTGGGGACGAGGAAGGTAGAAAGCAGGTGTGCTCACTTTATAGGATCACCGATTCCTTTTTCTATCTTGAAATCTATGATCGCATAAAGTGAGCACGCTTGCTTTCTATCTTCTTACTTTGGAAGAAGAAAACAGCTAAAGCTCCAGAGACTCTGTTATCATAGACACTATTAAATTCATTAATCAAATTATACCCTAGAAAACATTTTTGGATGCCACAATTCTGTAGGAAAGGTAGTTTCTTCTATTGGAATCATCTAAAAGCTGATACATCATCTGCCTGAATAGAAAAGCAGGGTGATGTCCAACTCAATTAATTTATTAGAGATTAGCCACGTGTCCTTTCTTATTACTGATTCTAAACATCTGTCACAAAGCAGATTTTGTTCAGGACATTATGAACAACTGCATCATTCATTACTGGGTGAAATAAGTGTAACACTACCAGGCCACTGTACCACCAGTGACATTCATTTCCCACAAAACATCAACACTGAAACACACACTATACATGCACACAAAATGGCATGAATACAATGATTATTCAATGTATAGCCTAAATATTTCTTATCCTTTTAATCCACTTGTATGAAATTCCTTTTCAAGATAGATGAGGGGTAAAAGTGACATTTCCTAATCTTCTCCTCTACTTCGAAATTCTGTGAACTTCCTCTAATCAGAACTAAGCAGTGGTACAGTTTCTCTTTAATGATAATTGATTTGTTGGTTTTTTGTGTTCATTGCTTAGAAGCAGTGAGTGTTAAGGACAACACCTTAAAAGTGTTAGCTCCCTGTGATTCTTTTTTTTTTTTTTTTTTAGAGAGAGTCTCGCTCTATCGCCCAGGCTGGAGTGCAGTGGCACAATCTCGGCTCACTGCAACCTGTGCCTCCCGGGTTCAAGCGATTCTCCTGCCTCAGCCTTCTAAGTAGCTGGGATTACAGGTGTGTGCCACCTTGCCCGGCTAATTTTTGTATTTTTTTTTCAGTAGAGATGGGGTTTCCCTATATTGGCCAGGCTGGTCTCGAACTCCTGACCTCAGGTGATCCGCCCACCTCGGCTTCCCAAAGTGCTGGGATTACAGGTGTGAGCCACCATGCCCAACCCTCCCTGTGATTCTTGAGTAAAGCACTGGGCTCTTGGCAATCTTGTGAGAGAAAGGCAAGCGCAATCCAAGCCCTCCCTCACTGTGATGCGTTGTACAAAGAACTGGAGGGTGGCAGAATGTGAGAGGGAAGGAAAGGGGGCAGGGGCAGCCACTTGGCAGCAATGTTTTCTGCAACAAGGAAAAGGAACAGCAGTGGTATGGTTTGAGTGTGTCCCTCAAAATTCATATATTGTCACTTAATTGTCAATGTGCTAGTAAGAGGTGAGGCCTGTAGGAGGCTCCACTTCTCGATCACCCACTATAATCACCTCCTGTAGGAGGAGATCAAGTAGTGAGAGCAGAGCCCTCACGGATGGCCTTAGGGCCTTTATAAAAGGGGTTGAGGGGGGTGAGTTTGGCCCTTCCGTCCCTTCTGCCACATGAGGACAAGGTGTTCTTTTCCTCTGGTAGAAGCAGCAACAAGGTGCCATCTTGGAAGGAGATGGCAGCCCTCACCACACATTGAACCTGCCGGCACCTGCAACTTGAACTTCTCAGCCTCTAGGAGTGTAAGAAAATAAATTTCTATTATTTATACATTACTAAGTCTCAGGTACTTTGCGAACAGTGGCACAAACAAACTAAGACAAGCAGTTAGGGAAAAATAATAATAATAAAAGTCATTCCTCTGAGTAATTTCTGGAACTGAAATTTCACTGATTTTAAGACCAAGACTGGTGGAGCTGCAAAAAAAAAAACTTTTCAATTTAGAGCAACCATCTCAAAGAAAAGAGCACAGAAGTTCATACTGAAGTTTAAAAAAAAAAAAAAACAAAAAACAAAACACTTTGTCCAGTCTGTGTTCTCTCTCTGGAAAAGTCTGTAAAAGCCTTAACATGCCTCATTTCAAAGGTAAGACAATGGGATGTAGCATTTTCATTCAATATAAAATGATATTGTCCTAGGCATTTTATTCTCTTTGAAGCAATTGTGAATGGGAGTTCACTCATGATTTGGCTCTCTGTTTGTCTGTGATTGGTGTACAAGAATGCTTGTGATTTTTGTACATTGATTTTGTATCCTGAAACTTTGCTGAAGTTGCTAATCAGCTTAAGGAGATTTTGGGCTGAGACAATGGGGGTTTCTAGATATACAATCATGTCATCTGCAAACAGGGACAATTTGACTTCCTCTTTTCCTAATTGAATACCCTTTATTTCCTTCTCCTGCCTGATTGCTCTGGCCAGAACTTCCAGCACTATGTTGAATAGGAGTGGTGAGAGACGAGTTAATGGGTGCAGCAAAACAACATGGCACATGGATACATATGTAACAAACCTGCAAATTGTGCACATGTACCCTAAAACCTAAAGTATAATAATAAAAAAAAATGATATTGTCCCACTCACTCTACATGAGATAGGGAAGGGCTATAGAGCAAAAGGAAGGGAAAGAGAAAGGGTCAAGCGGAAACAGAAAAATGAGAGGAGAAAGAGTGGGGGACCAGTCATGGAGAGAAGGAAGGGAAGCAGAAATGGTGAGGGAACAAAAGGAGAGGGGGAAAGAAACAGCCCCCTCCCTCTGAAGCTTAAGCCTGCAGTTCTTTGGGCCCTGTGGTTTGGCAGCTTCAACTCTGGATTGCAGAGACCCATCCCCTTTCCTGCTCAGGTACAGCGTCTCACGCCTGGATTGTACCACCCGCTTCACTATACCCGTCCAATTCTAACCCTCTCGGAGGACAACATGGCCTTTCAAGCTGCACAGTTTTGCCTGGCAGCTTTCCTTGACCACTGTAGTCCAGAAGAACCACCTGCTTTTTTTTTTTTTTTTTTTTTTTTTTTTCCCCTGAGATGGAGTTTCGCTCTTGCTGCCCAGGCAGGAGTGCAATGGTGCAATCTTGGCTCACTGCAACCTCTGTCTCCAAGGTTCAAGGGATTCTCCTGCCTCAGCCTCCTGAGTAGCTGCCACCTGCTTTTTAAACTCCTCGAGTGCCCATCCATAACACCTGTCACCTGTCATTTGTCTTCACCTTGTTGGGCCAATATTTATGCATTTAGGTCTTACTTGTCCAGCAACTCACCAGCTACACTATAGAATTCTAGAGGATGGAAGTTATATGTTTCATTTCTTTTGATTCTGTACAGTAGCCACCATGGTGTAGATAGTTTCAATGTTTACTACTGACTGGTGAAATGCTGATCTTTTAGCTAAATAGTAAAAATAAAGAGAACTTAATCTCACTTTAGGGGAAGTGATTAGGATATTCATTTATAATACTGTACTCTTCCTCTTTTTTGAACACATTCTAACCACACATTCTCAAAGCTATGAGAATAAGTTATCTCACTGGTACAGTAGCACTATATAATCGTAACCATAGCAAAGTAGAGGGGACCTGTAAGACACTTCCATCTCCATTATTCTGCAGAGAGGAGAAATGCAGTATAACAAAAACAGCATGCACCGTGGGGGGAGTCCTAGGCTCAGACCTGAGGCCCATCTCTCAGTGTGTTGTGATCTTAGGTAATTTATTGGATCTCTCTCTGCCAAGGCAGCTGCATCATTTATGAAAGAGTGACAATAATATCTGCTTTAAAATATAATTGGTCTGTAAATAAGATGATTCATACAAAAGCGTCAAGTATAGTAAATGGCACGTGGTAGGCTCTGTAAGTATGTTGCTACTAGACTATGAGCCCTTTCAGGGACTATGTTCTATCTAGCTTTGATTTTCCGGCATCTGATATATAGATTAAGTCTTTCTTGAATGAGGAAACAGATCCAGACCTTGAGTGAGGCTTCCCCAAAGCCAGGCGGAATTAGAGTCTGGGTTGGGTTTTAAAGGTCATCTAGTCCAGCGGTTCTCAAAGTGTGGTCTGAGGATGCCAGGGTGTCCCCAAAACCCTTTCAAGGAGTCTGTTAGATCCTCTTTTTTCCAACTATGTATCTGGATGAGGCTAAATTTTTTTCATATACCTCCCCCAAAACAACCCATCACAACAGACGAAATGTAAGAAGCAGAAGAGAGAATGCCAGATTAAAGGAATTTGCAAATAGGCGAAACAATGCCATTCTTCTCACTTTTTTTTGAAAAAAGTAATTTTTCATAAAAATGTTCATGTTTTATGTTATTTATAATAATATGTGATGGCTTTATGTTTCTTTTAAAATAAATTGATAAATCAATATTTTAGAAAAGTTGTTTTAATTTCTAATATGGGTAAATATCAATAGATACAACTTACATAAAGAAAAGCTCATTAGGATTCTCAATGATTTGGGAGTGTAAAAGGGTTCTGAGAACACACTGTTTACAAACTGCTGGTCTGGGCTAATTCCCTCATTCTATAGAAGGGAAATGAAGGCTCACTCATTCAACAACATGATGCTCATTAACGACAATGTTAGGGACTGGGCTTAGGTCTTCCACAACTGAGCTCTTAAATACTGTCACAATATCAGAAAGGAAGAAAAACAGATACGGAGAAATAATTTAAAATATGAACCAAAGTTCCAGTTTTTCTAAGAACACTTTATTTCCCATTTGTGTTGTTTATATATTGGGTATGTCTCTCTCACCTATTTTATTTTTTTGAGACAGGGTCTTGCTCTGTTGTCCAGGCTGGAGTGCAGTGCTGCGATCTTGGCTCACTGTGGCCTCAACTTCCCTGGGCTCAAGTGGGTCCTCCTACCTTAGCCTCCTAAGTAGCTGGGGCCACAGAAACATGCCACCACACCTGGCTAATTTTTATATTTTTTTGTAGAGTCAAGGTTTTGCCATGTTCCCTAGGCTGGTCTTGAACTCCTGAGCTCAAGCGATCTGCCCACCTCAGCCTCCTAAAGTTTTGGGATTACAGGTGTGAGCCAAGGTGCCCAGCCATCTCACTTATTTTAAAGGATAATTCTTAATGAAAGATGATACATGATTAGTGCTATGATTTGAATATGTCCCCCAAAGTACATGTGTTAGAAACTTAATCCCAAATGCAACAGTGTTGAGAGATGGAGCCTAATAACTGGTGACTAGGTCATGCTGCCCTCATGGATGGATTCATGTTCTGATAGGAGTGGGTTATCTTGAGAAAGGATATGTTATAAAAGCAAGGTTCAACCCCGTTTGTGCTCATGCACATTCTCTTTCTCTCTCTTTCTCGCCCTTCTGCCTTCTACCATGAGATGATGCGGCAGGAAGGTTCCTGCCAGATGTGGGCCCCTTGATCTTAGGCTTCTCAGCCTCTACAACTGTAAGAAATAAATCTTGGTTCTTTAAATTACCCAGACTCAGGGATTGTGTTATTGCAGTACAATACGGACAATGATGATTGGTAAGAGTTTCAAATACATATCACGTCTGAAACCATCATTAGGCTCCAAAGCTCTATACTGTGTGTAACTGCCTGAAAATCCAAATTCCATAGTAAAGGTAGAAGCCTTTTGTAGCTGAAAAACTCTGAGCATTGGACAGAGACACACCTGTGTTCAGAACTTTGGGCTTTGGTTTCCTCATCTTTAAAAGCAGGATAATAAATTCCTACCTCACAGAGTTGTGAGGATTAAATAAAATGGAGTATTGGAGATAGTATTTAGCACGACACCTTCCATAAGCTTCCAGCATCAGCTCAGAATCCTTCAAATCTCCCTCTAAATTATCTTGATTATCAGTTACTTTTGCACTGCAGTGCCCAGGTAAGTGGAGACTGACATACAGCTGCAGCGGACAGGAAGTGGGGAGGTTCTAAACTGCTAATTCCACTGCTTCTGTTGAAGTGGTGTCTATTTCAAGGGAGAGCGGCACAGATGATGTCTGTGATGATGATGTTATACAAGGTTGTCACACCTGTAGGTATGTATGTTGGCTCGGGCAACACTCCTGCTGCAGCTCCACTGATCCAAGTGCACAGTGTGCTTTAATAAGGAGGCCGAGGGTCTCCAAATATGACCTTCTTGTTTGTTTCCCTTCATCCTCCACTTCTTTCTTTCGGAACAGTGTCAGCTGCCTGAACCCAGGGAAAATTAAACAACCTTTTCAGAGCCCTCCCCCACATGACCCTATTAAATAAGCTTGGGGTTCATGGGTGGAAAAGGGGAAAATCATAAAACCAAAATCATCTCTCATGTGATACAATAAAAATAATCACGTGGTTCAGTTTCAGTTCTAGAAATGTCTAAAGACAGAAGTTCATAAAATGCTTTAAACGGCAAGACACATTCAAGTGTGTTTCCCTTCTTCAATCCAGAGCAGTGCCAGCAAAGCTAGTATCTCTAGGTCTTGTGGCCTGTGTCAAGGGGGGAGTCTGGAGCCCTCCTTTGTTTTAGAGTTGACTGGCCCATTCCTTTCCGCCTGCCCTATCTTGGAATAGAATCACTGCATAAAAATAATTTTTCTCCATTTACCAAATTTTCAATAAAGAAATCTACTCCAGGCTGGGCATGGTGTCTCACACCTGTAAACCCAGCTACTTGGGAGCCCGAGGTGGAGAGCTGCTTGAGCTCAGGAGTTCGATGTTGCGATGAGCTATGATCACACCAGTGCACTCCCGCCTAGGTGACAGAGTGAAGCCCTGTCTCTAAAAAATACGAAGAAATTAGCCAGCTTGGTGGCACGTGCCTATAGTCCCAGCTACTTGAGAGGTTGAGGCAGGAGGATTGCCTGAGCCCAGGAGATTGAGGCTGCAGTGAGCTGTTGTGCCACTACACTGCCTGGGCAACACAGTGAGACCACATCTCTACAAAAGTTAAAAAAAGAAAGAAATTTACTCCAGGGACTTTATTTTATATAGAAAAGAAGAATATTTTTAGCTGAAGAGACCAAGGCCCTTGAGCATGTTAACTGAAGTAAAAAGCAATATGCTAATATTAGCCACACTAAGCCTTTTGAAGATAATACATGATCTTAAACTGTTTTTGACTTTTATTAAAAATGAAAAATAGCTCCCTCTAGTTAGCCAGAATAAAGCTTGGATGTATTTCTTGCATCATTACTACTCTATCTGATCCCAATATAGTAATATATAGCTTAAACAGTTCATTCCATTTGCAGTCTCATATTTGTTTTGCTTTAATTTCATACTATCCTGGCAATTACCCAGCTTCATTAACTCCTTAGGAAACTTCTCAAGAATGCTACAAGAAATATCATACATGGAATATTAACATACAGCAGTACTCTTGAAGTAAAATTTAAAGAAGTCTGCAAAACTGAATCTTTTTCATTAAGTTTACATGTTAAGTCCCCAAAACATTGTAAGGTCAATCCACATCAGGAAATTGGATTCTGACCCATGTGCCAGAAAAAGCACACATTAACAAACCAAAAACAGTTACCAAGCGCCAGTTATGTGTATTTTTGCGGCTGGGTGTGGTGGCTCATGCCTGTAATCCCAGCACTTTGGGAGGCTGAGGTGGGTGGATCACTTGAGGTCAGGAGCTCGAGACCGGCCTGGCCAACATGGTGAAACCCTGTCTCTACTAAAAATACAAAAAATTAGCTGGGTGTGGTGGCAGGCATCTGTAGTCCCAGCTACTCAGGAGGTTGAGGCAGGAGAATCACTTGAACCCAGGAGGCAGAGGTTGCACACATCAGTGCACTCCAGCCTGGGCAACAGAGTGAGACTCCATCTCTCCTCTCTCTCCTCTCTCACATACACACAAAAACACACACACACACACACACACACACACACACGTATTTTGCTAGACACTATGGATAACTTTAACAAGTATATTTTCTGTGCTCTAGGTATTTACAGTATATCTAGAGTAAAAAACATATATAGACACAGTAAGTACCAAATGATTGAGATATAAAAGAAGTACTATAGAGCAGGGGTCCCCAAGCCTGGGGCCACAGACTGTATTACAGTCTATGGCTTGTTAGGAACTGGGCCACACAGCAGGAGGTGGGCAGCAGGCGAGTTGAGTGTTACAGCCTGAGCTCCACCTCCTGTCAGATCAGCAGCAGCATTAAATTCTCATAGAACTGTGAACCCTAGTTGAACTATGCATATGAGGGATCTAGGTTGCATGCTCCTTATGAGAATCTAACTAATGCCTGATGATCTGAAGTGGAACAGTTTCAACCTGAAACCATCCCCACACCCAGCCAGGTCTGTGGAAAATTGTCTTCCACAAAACTGGTCCCTGGTGCCCAAAAGGTTGGGGACCGCTGCTATAGAGTGTATGAGGGGAAAGTCATTCTTTAATGGTAAGACAAGTTGGCAGTGAGAAAGTATGCTTTAGGTTGGGCTTGAGGGAGGGAGAAGGGAAGTATTAGGAGCAAAGGCACAGCAACAGAAAGACCTAGGGAAGAAAAAGGTTAATTTGGCTGGTGTGGAGTGTATGCAGAGAAGCAGCAGGAAATAATGCTGAAAATAGCATTTTAAAATTAATTAGTTCATCAAGTGCTTAACTAATGCCAGGCAGTGTTCTAGGAGCTGGCAGTGCAAAGGTAAATCAGACAGACCAGGTTCCTGCCCTCCAGAGCCTACACTAATGGGCGCAGGAGGGTTACTAGGGAGAAAACAGAGACGTGATAAAATGGGGAGGTAAGTGGCAGGAATGTATCCTAGATCTGTTGGACAGCTCTAGGATCTATAGATCCTAGATCATATAGTTTGGTTATGTGTCCCCTCTAAGTCTCATGTTAAATTGTAATTCTTAGTGTTGGAGGTGGGGCCTGGTGGGAGGTGATTGGATCTCAGGGGTGCACTTCTTTCTTTCTTCCCCACCCCAGAAAGGGCCTTGCTTTGCTCTGTCACCCAGGCTGGAGTGCAGTGGCACAATCACAGCTCCCTGCAACCTCCACCTCCTGGGCTCAAGTGATTCTCCCACCTCAGCCTCCTGAGTACCTGGGACCACAGGTATGCACCACCACGCCCGACTGATTTTTTGTATTTTTGGTAGAGACAGGGTTTCACCATGTTACCCAGGCTGGTCTCGCATTCCTGAGTAGCAATCAAGCAATCTGCCTGCATGGCCTCCCAAAGTGTTGGTATTACAGGTGTGAGCCACCATGCACAGCCTCAGGGGTGGATTTCTCATCAACGGTTTAGCACCACCCTCTTTGGTCTAAATGCTGTCCTCTCGGTGACAGTGGTCATTTAAAAGTGTGTGGCGCATCCCCCTCCCCTCTATCTCTCTTGCTCCTGCTTTTGCCATGTGATGTGCCTGCTCTCCCTTCAGTTTCTGCCATGATGGGAAGCTTCCTGAGGCCTCCCCAGATGCAGATGCCGGTGCTATGCCTCCTGTACACTGTAGAACCATGAGCCAATTAAATCTTCTTTCTTTACAAATTTCCCAGTCTCAGGTATTTCTTTACAGCAATGCAAGAACAGCCTAATACAGATGATCAGGCAAAATCTGTCTGAACAAGGAATATTTAGAGCTGAGACAAGAAGGCTCGAAAGAGCCATCTTCCTGCACAGAGAACAGACATCGAGTTAAGAATGAGTTTGGATCCTCAATGCAGCAAAAGGAGGCCAATGTGGCTAACCAAGGGCACTAGTAAAGTCCTTGAGGAAATTCACTGAAACGACACATTATTTTAAGTACCACTTTTGCTGTTGTCGTATACAAGTAACAGGGATGGGATCCAAGCCCTGCTCTCTAGCAGCACTGCAGGCAGGACTGTTTCACAATACCGCCTTCGCTTTTTCTGCTATGCCACCCACCTATACCTACCACGGGACTGTAAGCCCCATGAAGGAAGGGAATCTCGTTTTGTTTACTGTTATATTCCCACTGCCTAGAACAGTGCTTAATACGCTGAAGTTGCTCAATAAGTATCTGCCAAATGAAAGGACAATAAATATCACTTATTTCCTTCTCCCAAAAGTAGTCTAAAATGAGAAGTGGGGTTTTATAAAAACAAAACAAAACGAAAACAACAGGCCGGGCGCGGTGGCTCACGCCTGTAATCCCAGCACTTTGGGAGGCCAAGGCGGGTGGATTACCTCAGGTCAGGAGTTCGAGACCAGCCTGACCAACATGGGGAAACCCCCATCTCTACTAAAAAAATACAAAATTAACCGGGCGTGGTGGCACATGCCTGTAGTCCCAGCTACTTGGGAGGCTGAGGCAAGAGAATCCCTTGAACCCGGGAGGCGGAGTTTGTGGTGAGCCGAGATCGCACCATTGCACTCCAGCCTGGCAACAACAGCAAAACTCCATCTCAAAAAAAAAAAAAAAGAAGACAAATGAAGAACTGAGTTAGGAAGTGTCCCCTCAGTTCTCATCTTAAGTTAATACTCCCCTCTTAGGTGTTTCCACCTTTCTCAGGTACAGGCAGTCCCTGTCTTCTGCGTGCTCAGTCTCGGAACTCCTCTTATTATGATGTAACTCAGAAGCACCATTGCAGCAGGTTATCTTCCAGAACTTCCCTCCTCTCACTTCCTCTGCTAAAATGTCTGGAAATGACTTTTCTTTTCTTTTTTTTTTGAGACAGGGTCTTGCTCTGTCACCCAGGCTGTGGTGCAGTGGTGCAATCATGGCTCACTACAGCCTTGAACTCCTGGTTGCTCAAGTGATCCTCCCACCTCAGCCTCCCAAGTAGCTGGGACCACAGGTGCACACTACTGTGTCTAGCTAATTATTTGCAGAGATACGGCCTTTGTTGCCCAGGCTGGACTTGAACTCCTGGACTCAAGCAATCCTCCTGCCTCAGCTTCCCAAAGTGCTGGGGTTACAAGTGTGAGGTACCATGCCTGGCTAAAAGTGACTTTCTACTCCAACTCTAATTCTTATCACTATGATAGATTGACAAAAAGGAATAAATACTATTTTAAAAAGAAGTAGAGGAAAGGAGGGAAGGAAATAATTCTGGTTTTGGGGACTTGTATCTACCTCTCCTCTCTCCCTGTATATAACTGAATGACTGTTCTTGTTTCTAGCTTATAAAACCTCCTCCAGCCCCAATGCCCCTTCCCCTAGAGTTCACTCTGTCTAGCCTCCTTCAGGTGGGAAGATGGCCTCTAAACACTACTTTTGTGTAAAAACACAATTTCCATTCTGGAGTGCTTCTGCCCTTTGCAGATAAGGATTGACTATTTTCTACTTATGATGTTGCTTTTCTTTATTCAAGAGTCTTGAGCTCCACTGTCTCCAAGGGCCAGGTAGGAATGAAAACAGCCAGATGCAAAATAGGCAGTGGTGGTGTTACAGTAGGTAGTCAGGCAGACATGAGCAGGGCAGGAGAGGTCCCTCTCACTGCCACCAGGAATGTCAGGCGACCCTCAGGTCAGGCAGTTGTTATACTGTTTCTCTAAAATAATAACTGGTGTCAGCCAGTGCCAGGGAAAGGCAGTATCCTAATAGATAGAAAAACCTGAAACTGGTGATAAGCAGCTTCCTGATAAGATCTCAGGAGTTGGGTGAGTGGGCTCAAGCATGCGCATGAAGAGGCAAAATGGCGGAGTTCAGGTATGGTATGACCTTCTAGGAATACTGGACTGGTGAGGGAGGAACACCTCAAGTGAGCATGCATAGAACTCCAGTAAACACATTGTGCATGCACCCTCCAAAATGCTGGCAGGCCACCCAACATGCGGACAGCCCACCCCAAGGGAAGAATCAGGGGAGAAGGGATGCAATCTCCCAGAAAGCATGCCAACGCGTAAGACCCCAAGTCAAAGGTCAAACTGCACACTTGATCTCTCAAGTCACAGAGACAGTAACCCCTCTTCCAAGGTTACTTTACTTCCTTTCATTCCTGCTCAAAGCTTTTTAATAAACTTTCACTCCTGCTGTGTAACATTTGCCTCAGTCTCTCCTTCTGCCCCTCAAATTCTTTCTTCTGAGGAGGCATGAATTGAGGTTGCTGCAGACCCAGACAGATTCCCCACTGGGAACAGTGGGGCCACGGTGAGGCTGGCAGCACATGTGCCACCTGCAGGGGGGCGCTGCTTTCATGGTCAGGCCGTCAGCTGCAGGCCTTGGCCCTCTAGCTACTGGTGCAAGGCCTGGTTTTTCATAGAGTCCAACAGAAAAATAAGGCATGGAAGGAAGACTTGTTTCCTTCTTTTGAACTTTATTCCCTCATACTTACCCAGAAATTTTTAAAAAATGGAAATCTCAGGAGGAGGTTTCTCAGTGGAAGGAAAAGGGGTGTATGGGGCAGTGGGAGGTAGAAGAAGGAGAGAGAAGGAGAGAAGGAAGGAGGGGAGTAAGAGAGAAGGGAAAGGAAAGGAAGGAGCAGGGAGAAGTGAGAAGAAAAGGGAGGAGGATCAGACACTGGAAGCTGCAGAAATCACACAACAGTTTCCCAGTGAGCCAAGGAGAAGTAAGAAATCCTAACTTGAAAGAAGGAGAAGGGGAAGTGGGCTGGGGAGAGAGAAGGAAGAACAAAAGCAGCCATTGAAGGAGGAGCTGACCAGGTTCATCCTACATCCCTGACTCCTCTCATCAGAATTCCTGTCCCCCAACCATCGCTGGCCCTAACCCTGATGGGGTGAGGGTCCAGGCACAGAAGTCACCTCCAGTGGCTCAGGAAGATCCACCACTCCCTGTGGGAAGGGACACTGGGGCTCGCCATACGTCCGACCACCCCTGGCCTCCATGAGAATCCTCTGATCCGAGCCTCCACCACAGTGGGACAGACTTTGGAACACGCAACCCATTAGGAAGCCAGGCCTCCTGGAGCTTCAGAACGTTAGGTACAGAGGGACCTCACTGGCACTGTAATGTTGGCAGCATGGCCCGGGGAGAACCCTCACTGAGGACAACTGGACTGCACCAGCACACTGACCCAGTGACTGGGGACACAAAGAAACAGGTAGCACCCCATGAAAACATGAAAAGAAGTAGCCGATGGCAACTGAGTTGTGTACTCATCTAATGGAGCTGCCCTCACACCACTAGTGCTTCATATGCAGGATGGTGTGGGTGGAAGTCACCTTCCTCCTGGACAGACACTCAGAGAATCCACAGAGGCATGTGAAGTGCCACTAAGACTTCAACCCTCCCTCACTCTCGCCAACAGTCTGTGAACCAAAACAATCCCAAGGTCAGATCCTGAGGACAGTAAAAGATCATCCAAAAACATTTTTTACTGGGCTACTACTTGAGGTAGTATAAGCAAGTCTTTAATATATGTTTAATTTTAAAATACCAGCCAAGATGTAAAAGAGAGTAATACTGAACCTTCATTTCAGATCTTATAAAAAAAATGAAAAAAAAAGTCATTACAGGCTTCAGTGGGAGTTTTAATATGTGTAGTGAATTGATAAGAAATTTGAATACTTGCAGCGATCTGTAGCAATATATGATAAGCTATTTCAAGGTAAAATTGAATAATTAATCATTTAATACATATTTGAAAAGTTTTGAGTTTATAATAAGAAAAGTTCTATGTTAATTTAAAGTATTAACTAATATCTTCACCCCAATGTTTAGTAAAAAATTAGAAAGAATGTTTCCTTTATTATTCCCTATTTCCCACCTTTCCTCCATCTCCAGTGATGCTAATACCGGAGAATAAGATCTTTGGGAACTTTCAGATCTGTGTCACAGTTGAAGGCAAACCCAAAGTTTTGTTCCTCTGTTTTAAATATTGCAATGCCTCTGTTCGGGAAAGCCATGCATCCCTACACCACACTTCATCATAAACTTCATCCTCATAGTTAGAAATGTAAACTTAGGAAGCCCCTTCAGACTGATTAATAGATTGTTTGGTTCATTTGTTCAATAATTCATTTATTCAGCAAATATTTATGGAGTACCTACTATGATTCAGGCACAATGCCAGCTGCTAGAGATTCAGAAATGATTAAGACAGAGTCTGTGACTTCAGTGAGGTGTGCCAGTGAAATAAGGCAGAGATAGACGCACTTAAGAGCTGGCAACACCAGGTGGGAGGTGGTATAAACAGCCAAGGGTTGGTGGGAGAGCAAGGGAGGACCATATCAGTGCACTCTGCCCTCACGTGAGCGGCATCACTACTGCTTTACACAAAATGCCAGACTGCTGCCTTTGCTGTGGTGGAAGGTAGGAAAGCACGGGTAATGGCTCAGGGAAAGCATATAGAACACGTTCAGAAGACAGGAATGTGTAAGGCATTGGCAGGCAATGCGTGAGGCATGCTTTGAGTTTTCTAGTTCACACCTCACTGAGATCACAACAACATATAACATGATAGGGCAGTCGCATCTCCTTTCTTAAAGTCCACTTTCCTTGAGATCCACGTGACGACATTCCTCCTTTAACTACTACCTCCAAAACGAGTTCAAAATTTTTAACTTTAGCCAGGACACCTCTTTAGCTTCTGACCTGTAGAAATAACTGCCTATATAATATGTGTTCTTGGATAATTTTTCAAAGGCAAGTCAATCTTACCCTCAAAACTGGTCCCGGGCTCTCCCTTCCCCTGCCCTTCCAAACCTGAGTCTTCTTCCCTTATTCCCTATTCCAGTGAGGGGCACCAAATCCTTCCTGGCACTTATGGCAGAGGCTTGGAAGTCTTCCTAGACAGCTAATTCTTGCCCCCCTCCAGTCCTTGCCAATATCCAACTACTAGCAATTCTTGATGATTTCACCTTACACTATCACCTGGATTCCCACCGCAGCCTCCTGTCTGGTCTCCCAACATCTGCACTGACTCACTTCTAACCCATTTTCCATTCTGCATTCAGAGAGATCTTTTCAAGAAGCAAATCTGGAAATGTCACCCCATCACTTAGAACACTTCAGTGGCTTTTCCACTGCTCTTAAAATAAAGAGCCAAGTCTCTGATGTGGCCTCTGAAACCCACAGGACCTGGCCTTAGGCTCCCCTCCAGCCACACTGTCTTGCTCTCAGTTCATTGAAGGCCCATGTTCCTTCCTGCCACTGGGCCTTTGCACATGCTGGTCTCTCAGGCTAGATCAACTTTCCTCCTTGTATACTTCCTTCACCTGGGGAACACCAGTTTAATCATTCCCAAGGAAGACTTTCCTGACTAGACTGACTAGATCAATCTCTCCCATTAACTGCTCTCAGACCACTTTTCCTCTCAATACTTATCACAATTATATTTTACTTATAAAACTCAGTATTTCTGTCTCTCTCATTAGACTGTATGTTCTATGAGAGAGGGATTTTTTTCTCTCACTATTCTAAAACGACTGCTTAGAATACTGACAACAGTTAATAAATATTCCTGGAATAAATGCAAGATGAAGCATGTATGCATATGCTCAGCCATCCTCTGTAACTTACTGATTTCCCTAAAAAGTACGGGGTCTATCACAGTACCCAGGGATGGAGCTACCACATCAAGCTCTCTTTTTGATGCAATTGGACCAAAAGGCTTTATATAATTTCCAATTGTTTCCCCAGAGTAGTATCCACCCTAGCCCCTTGAAAAACACAGCTTTGCTCTATTCTTTCTAGTTGAGAGAAAGAAACCCTACAGAAGTCTGGGTTGGGTTGAGGTCAAAACTTTTAAGAGCAGAGAACAACGTGTTCATTCTAATAATTACATCAATAACATTTAACTAATTTTAATATTAGAAAGCATTTATCTTTTGTTGTTTCCATTTTATCTGTATAAATATTTTCTAGAATAGACAAATACACAAAGCTTATATGACCTTTTCTTTTTTTTTGTTTCTTATTTATTTCCAAACCCCTTTAAGTACATTATTCCCAGCCTTCAAATATAAGGTGCTTTCCCCTAAGTTCCATTTATGAAAAAACATTCTCACAATTCTGTAATTGATTGGAGCCCTTTATACTCAGATATTTACAAACAATTAAAAAGTAATAAGTGACACCAAAGAAAAGGCAACAAAAGAAGAGATTTTGACTTCACTACAATTATAAATGCTTGTGCATCAAAGGACACTTTCAACAGAGTAAAAAGGCAAGCCACAGGTTGAGAGACATATTTACAAACCATGTATCTGATAAGGGTTTAATATCCATAAAATATAAAGAACTCCTACAACTCACATACAAAAAGACATATAATCCAATTAAAAATGTGTAAAGAACTTGCATGAACAGTTCTACAGAGAAGATATACAAATGGCCCATAAGCATATGAAAACATGTCCAACATCATCAGCCATTAGGGAAATGAAAATGAAAACCATAGTGAGATACCATGTCATGCCTACTGGGATGGCTACTTAATAAGAAGAAAAAAGTGCTGGCAAGGATGTGGAGAAATTAGAACCCTTGTACATTGCTGATGTACAAGGAATGTAAAATGGTGCAACTGCTGTGGAAAAAGAGTGTGGTGTCTCCTTAAAAAGTTAAACACAGAGGTACCATATGCCCAGGGATTCCAATTCTGGGTACTAAAAGAACTGAAAGCAGCATCTCAAAGATATATTTGTATACCCATATTCAGTACGACGTTATTCATAATAGTCAAAGGTGGAAACAACCAAACTGCCCATTAACAGATGATTGGATAAAATATTTGCTGTAGTCATGTTCTATAAAGTCACGGCAAACACTGAATTAGCAAATACTCAACTATTTCTCCTAGGGGAACTTTGGGGTAATGGTCCTTACAACCTCTGGTCACATTTCATCAACTGATCTATACCTAATTTTGTTTCATGTGTATTTCTGTTTAAAGACATCTTACTTAACATATATTCCTGGTTTGTTAACATTGAACTATAGCCAGCAGAACCGTAACTCATGCTTCAGTAATGATTATCTGACACCCTATTTTCTCTGTGAGGCGCATCATAGCTTTCTTGAGCTGAAGAACACTAGCTAGCACTTCAGCACTATGTCTAGGGGCCAGCCATCTTAAACGGTGAAATCACCAAAAGGCATAAAAATGCAAAACACGTGGCAATAAATAGACTGTGAAAAGGATGACAGTTTATAGCATGAGAGCTGAAACAAGATGGCGGAGTGGTCCCTTGTGTGAGCTCAGCTGCAATGTGCTCTCTTGGCAACTCAAATTCTTTGTTACTCTGCATTTGTCTGTAAATGACCATGAAAATCCTGTGAGTATTGACTTTGAGATTACAAATAAATGCAGTCAGGAAGCAAATATGCAACTACAGAATCCACTAATGAGGACTGACTTGATATATCTACGATGGAATATTATTCTGCCATAAAAGGGAATGGAATTCTGATACATACTAAATATGGATGAACATTGAAAACATTAGGCTAAGCGAAATGAGCCAGGCACAAAACGACAAATATTATATGATTCCACTTATATTAAATATATAGAATAGGCAAATTCATATACTAGAGGTTACCAGAGGCTTAGGGGAGGGGATAATGGGGAGTGATTGTTGAATGGGTTTAGAGTTTGTTTGGGATGATGAAAAGTATAGGATATGGATAGTAGTGATGGTTGCACAACAATGTGAATGTAATTAATGCTACTGAGTTTATGCTTAAAAATGAAAAATTTTATGTTATACACATTTGATGACAAAAATTAATAGATGTATTAATAAGATTAAATAGGTTGTTTTAATGTTCTGTTAAAATCAAATGCTGAAACGATGGCACTAAGGAGATTCTTATTTACCCACATGTCCTTTTAAAACAAGAACCCTCTTTAATATGTGTTTTCTTCTGGTTTATAGAACATATTTTAAAACGGGCTTACTATTCAATAATATCAGTTGATTATTGAGGGATGCAAGTTAATTAAATTGTGCGTGTCAGTCGTTTGGCTTTACTTCATGCTTTTGGTGAACACTGATGCAGTACTAGAATTACTCTTTTTGATAAATTGCCAAAAGCAGGCCACCTCGAGAACCAACAATTGATGTTTCTAATTTATGTTTGGAATAAAATTGTCTTTGCAGTACATCACGTGTGGGCGAACTGGTACTCTTAGGTACATTACTACTGGTACTACTGAGGTATGTTGGCAGTATCTGTCTATACTTTTCATCTTTTGCATTACTTTTCTTGCTTTTGTCACCAACCTATTTCTCATCTGCCTCCTTCCCTACTGAAACCCCTATTTCCTATCGCCAGAGAGAGCCATCTGTCAGAATACGGCTGTAGTTACTATCATAATTCAAATATTCCCTTTTAAGTATTTCTTGACCCAACAATTACAAAGAAGCACTGCTAGATATAAACATAAATAAAATGTGCTAATGAGGGATGCAAACAGTATTAAAATGTAAACTTAAAATAGGAAGGAATTTGTAGCCAAAGGAAAACCGATTACAATTCTTTCAGTCTTTTAAAATGCATCATAAAACTAAAAATGTTTCGCTACAGAATAACAGTTTGGCTTCTTTTATGATGGCAAAGAAGGGTAATTATAATTGTCATGAAAACACATTGAGCAGCTGTATACTGTTAACAAAAGAACCATTATATGAGCTCGTAAAAGCTGGCACTTTATATATTCACGTTTCCTAGAAATTAGATCGTCTTCCCAATTGGAGTCGATACCAAAAGAGACTGTTTTCTATTAATTGTGGCTTTGTACCAGTCAATTTTCAGAGCCAACTGGATCATCTTTCTTTTGGGATATATCCCACATATTATTATGTGGAATTTATATATACTGATTTATATATACTCAGAAGCGTACAGTATAATGTTGCAAAGAGTAATTTTTAAGTTCCCAGAGAGCTGTAAATTTTTAACGTTAAAAAATGCCAGTTTCAGTAGATTCTTTCACCAACGTACATCTGTTTAGAAATCATTGAAAGAAAGCATAACGAATAACTCTGCAGTTTATTTTATGAAGGCTAATTAATAGGTACTTACTCATTAAAGACTAGGTCTGGTGCAAAATAGAGAAATTGGCTGTTCGTATGTTTGTACGATCTCCAGCTCAAGGCAAATGATGATAGACACATCCAAGAATACTGGATTAGGGTAATTTGGTCCTCAAGAGGCAAGTTTTTAAATCCTGAAGAACAAAACGATTAATCACAGAAATACACTTAGCATTTAAGTACATTCCAGGAAGATGCTTCTTAAGTCAACCCCAAACAGCCACCTTTCTTTCACTTTTCTCTTCTCTAATAGACTCAAATCAATTCAATAGTCATTTACAGAGCGCCCACCACAGGCCCAGCCCTGTTCCACATTTCACTTTAAATTCATCCTAATTCTAGATGAGGGTAAACTGCCAGGGCAAACTAAAATTGCAAAGTTCAGCAAGTTTCGGTGTGGATGACAGCCTAAAACCCTTGGTTAGATTGAGAGAATTTGTATTAACCCGCAAAACTTGCTTCATCCCACCCACAATTAATAACACTAAAATAAAAGGTAATTTAATAACTGTCAACCCCTGCGTATCTGCAATAATGGTGGGAAATTTCATTGTTCATGAGTTTGTGGTGCTTAAAAAATGAGCATGTGGTGCCTCCTATGGTCCAGGTTAATACCAGACTTTGATAAAGTTCTATGGTAGAACATGTTTCCTTGGCACCTGTCCTCCCTGCCTGACAGACTCAAGCTTTTCTTTTGTTCTTTATTTATTTGTTTTTTAAGATGAAGTCTCATTCTGTCGCCCAGGCTGGAGTGCAGTGGCATGATACTGGCTCACTGCAACCAGGGTTTCAAGCGATTCTCCTGCCTCAGGCTCAGAAGTAGCTGGGGTTACAGGTGCCTGCCAGGATGCCCAACTAAATTTTGTATTTTTAGTAGAGGCGGGGTTTCACGATGGTGGCAAGGCTGGTCTCGAATTCCTGACCTCAAGTGATCTGCTTGCCTCGGCCTCCCAAAGTGCTGGGATTACAGGCATGGACCACTGCACCAGGCCTTCTTTTGTTTTTTTATCACCCCCCCATCTCCAGGGGCATCATGTTATTTTTCTGTCTGTGGAGTTTCACTGGGCAAGCTTCTCTTCAAAGAATCAGTCAGTGGAGCTTTCCTCAACTTTTACAGCTGCTGTCTGACCATAGGTAGTCTAAGAAACTGCTTTAGATTAATGAACTGGGACAATGTAATGGCAATTTCTAAGTGATGTTTCTGTAGATTAAGAGGGGCCTTATTAATTAAATCCCATGAAACAAAAAAATGACTAAAATAGGAATTCCAGGGACAATTTAAAGGGTGCTGGGGGCCAGGTGATTATTTTTTAGACAGAAGAGTCATTCCAGGTCTCTTACAACTTGCTAGGCCTTGCCTTACTTGGTCTATGCTTAGATTAACCCTCGTTATGAGCCGTTAATAATGTGCTCAACTTGTGATTTCATGAACAGAATGTATTTTACCTTAATAATTTTGGATGAAATTTTCCATTTTGATCAACATAAGAAGTGTATATGTCATTTAAAAAATTTTTAATTTTAATTTCTTTTTTTTTTGAGATAGAGTCTCACTCTGTTGCCCAGGCTGGAGTACAATGGTGGGATCTCGGCTCACTGCAGCCTCTGCCACCCGGGTTCAAGCGATTCTCCTGCCTCAGCCTCCTGAGTAGCTGGGATTACAGGCACCTGCCACCACGCGGGACTAATTTTTGTATTTTTAGTAGAAACGGGGTTTCACCATCTTGACCAGGCTGGTCTTGAACTCCTGACCTCGTGATCCATCTGCCTCAGTGAGCCACCTGCCTCGGCCTCCCAAAGTGCTGGGATTACAGGCGTGAGCCACTGCGCCCAGCCGTATCTGTCATTTTAACAATAAAATCCTTAACCCTGCATTCTCGGAAGAAATGAGCACATTAACCACATTTTTCCTACACACTTGATCAATTTGCTATCAGTTAAAAAAATCTGATATCAGGATTTCATAGAAGGCAAACTCCTACTGCATGGTTGGAGATGGCGAAGTCAGTTGACCAGACTTGTTAAGTTCAGGATGCAGCCTGTGAAAGGAGAGGCAATCCTACCTGGGAGTACCTTTGCCCACTTCACGACTTGGATCATCTGTTTGCCTGCTAAGCGGTTGAGTGTGGAGAGCAGATTTTCGGCCGTATCTGGTTTTGAGCTGTCATAGCCTGCATATACAATTTCAGGCTCAATGTTTTCAAGGACCATAACGGGGGAAGGTGTGAGCGCTCGTGAGATTGTGGAGAGCTGAGGAACCAGTGCTGTGTTGACCGAGGGTTCTTTTGCAGGAGCGATGTACGTTGTTCCTTCCTCTGGGCTTTGCGGGGGTGGGGGTGGGGGTGGGGGCTGCTGCTGCTGTGGCTGCTCCTCGTGAATCCCTTTTAACTTTCCCAGCTTCTTTGACTTTCGTGCTATAAGAAACCATAAATGATAAGGCCAAATTAAAATTATGTTTGAAATATACTGACTCACATTGATTAAAGTACAGTTTTCCTCTAAATAGGTCTTGTTATGTCAACAGGAACATGACCGTTTATTCCACTAAGAGAAAATGTATAAAGCTCAATTATTATTACTTACTATTGGTATTAGGAGAACAAACTCCTTCCTTCTTTCATTCATTTTTACAAGTCTTCACTGCCTGTCTCCTATAAGAGACTGCATAAGCTGCATAGGAACCCAGCTAACATGTTCAGTATAACCAAGCCTTACCCGGTCCTCAACAAGTGTTCAGCCCAGTGGGGGAGGAGATAAGAAATGTACCACCAACTATACCGCAGTGCAGGTAGAGATCGGTACCATGATAAAAACGAAAATGGCTAAAATTTATTGAATGCTTACTAATGCCAGGCACTGTTCTAAATGCTCTATATAAATTAACTAATTTAATAATTTTATGAGTAGATTCTATTATGATTCTCATTGTAGAATAAGGAAACAGAGACCAGAAAGTTTAAGAAATATAAGATCCCACATCTTGTATATCTGAAATAGAGTTTAGAGGAAGGGTAAATTACTTCATATGCGAATATGATGGAGGTGGTGGGGGAGGTGGGAAGGTTGGGAGGTAGATGGACAGATAATTGGGAAGACAGATGAATGAGAGAACGGATTAAAAAAAAAAGTTAAGAAGCGCCAAACTGAGCTTAGGTATGTGAGAATTACTTACGTTACAAATGTAACATTTCAATTTATTTAAAAATTGTTGAAGCAAACAGACACCTTCTACCTAATCCTAACAGTCATGAGAACTTACAGGACACAAATTTAACGTAGAGTAGGACTATGTTACACCAATTAACTTGATTTAAAAATAGAGTAATTTGTGTTTATAATTATAGCCATTAATGTTTATCACATTCATCACAGAAAATCTTACAATTCAGATAAAAGATAAGCTATCAAACAACAAAAGCTGTATTAAATATTGGAACCAGGCTTAAAAGATGAATAAGACATAACTACTGGCTTTAAGAAGTTTAATATTAACAAAAATTTTAAACTTCAATAATTTATAGCCTGTCTCTTTAATAAAAGATTTGAGGCACAGAAATCTGAATTTTAGAACTGTTTATCAATGAAAAGCAGATGTATCATATTCACGTATGTTAATGGAAGATGCTGACCAAGAACTGCCCAGGAGTGCTGAGCCAGCACTAGTAACCCAGATACTTCTGATGAATGGATGAGTGAACAAATGAAAAATACTCAGCAAAGTGCCTCAAAAACTAGACAAAACAGAAAAGAACCAAGCACCCAGGTTATCTAAAAACATAGTCAACTGACAACTCTATCAGAGCTTAAGAAAATCCTCAAGAGCATTAATCTGTCTTTTGGGCAATTAGATAAACTCTCCTCTAAGTCTCAACTGATTCATCTGAAAAATGGGCATGACAATGTCTCCCTCTCTTATCTCTCAGAGAACTAAATGGGTATGACAAATAAAAACATGTTGGAAATTATTATTAACATCTGAAATAACATGTCAATGTCACTTCCATTCTTCCCCCATAATTCTGTGAGCATTAAAAATATTCCAGCACATTAAGATGTTCTCCTCTTTTATAGGTCCACATCTGACGATAACCATAATTTATTGACTAGAAACAGCCAAGGGTGATATTTTCAAATTTTATTAAAAGTGATTTTTTTTTTTGCAAACTAATGATAAAATTCATATTGTTTTAGGCTTTCAGTCTACAATGCTGTGCTTATTCTCACGGCTTGTTTAAGGTCAATGATAGGAAATGTCATGAAGAATACTTAATATTTTCTCCAGCACTTACACACAAGGCTGTGGTCTGTAGCATAAACCTAGGGAGCTGATGATCGACATCACATTTAGCATTTTAGGTACATTTAACTTTATACTGTGATTTTGTGAATATATGTAGGACACTTGAAATTGAGTAATAATCCATATTTACTCCGATAGTTCAAGGTAATAAATATCTCCAGTGTATCTTCGGCCATGCGTATTTACCCAATATCTTTTCTAAAAGGGCCAAAAATATGGTTACTTAATTCATTATATTTATATCAAAGTAATGTTTCTAAAATGCTTGAATATTTTATACTGTTCTAATACATGCTATACTGTAAAATTTAAGCTCTTCAAAGTGGGTAATAATGTCTTATGTATCCCTATAACATCATATCACTTCCCATGATGCTTATGGGTACTCAATAAAAATGTCTGTTGAATAAATTTACCTTATTTAAAAATTTTAATAAACGTTAACAAACTATTACATATATAAAGTATTAGTTTACTTCCCTGTGGGAAATGTGGGCAAGCTTCTGAGATTTTATGATAAAATTTCTGAATTGTTAATTATTATTCCTTTTCAAAATTTCTACTGTGTAATGACCCACTTGTGGAGTTATTACTCTTAAAATACCATACCTAAAATAAGCTAAATGTATTTAGCATTTCATGTTCCAAGCACAGTTCAAAAGAGCTTTTACTTGTTTTCAGCATTCCAATGCTCACCATGACCCTATGATAGGCACTATTTTCATTTTTCAGGTGAAAAACCTGAAACACAGAAAGATTAACTACTTTTTCGTATTGCAGAGCTAGTAAATACCAGGGTGAGGATTTGAATCCAGCTATGGCTCAGAGTTCATGCCCTTAACCTCTATGCTACATGTAGTCTCTCTTCTAAACCTTTTCTCTTTATCTAATTCGTATAATTTTTATACTTTAAGATTAGCTAGCATAAGCTTCAAATCAAAGTGTATAATTAAGATGTTTTCTAATTACACAGGAACATTGTTGGCTAAAGATACTTAAGGAACATGTTTCTATTAACCACAAGCATCAGTGAACATACATTTGGGAGCTTACCACTATTTAGCACCTTACTAAATCAATATTGAATTTATGGCCATTGTGCTTTGTGATCTCATGTTCCCAGATGGCCAGACCCAAACACCATTTTCTCCATTGCCAGCAACAGTAGCTGGGTGTGTAGCTGTGTGTGTGCACGTGCAGGGTACATTAATGTGACTGTAAATGTCTCCCAGTCCCAATTAAACTCACTTAAAAGAGGAGTTTCACTTGTTCTACCTGGATGTTATAATAACTAGTATGTGCTTAGTTGCTGCCCTCAGGTGCCTAGTCCTTAATTACTAGTAACATTTTGGCAGCCACTCTTTCCTGGCACTGCTGGGAGACAACTCTTTAGATTCTCGTGAATTGTTCCCCCGAGGAACTGGCACTGGGGAGGCCCTGCTTCCTATCCTGACCAACCTGCAAAAGAGCAGGCAGAGCACATCTTGGTGGGACTCTACTAAAACTGTGACAGATTTCTAATGAGATCTCAAGATTCACAAGAGCTTTGAAACATGACATGGCAAGATTTCCTTTTTTGCTTCGCTCCACCTCCTGAGGCTGGTATGACCTGCTACATACCCATTTGACAAGCCACCGTTGTGGCCAAATGATGGCTGGCTAGGACTTCCACCACGTAAAGATTCTTTCGTCTTAGATATGGTAATCAGGACAACTTTCCCCCTCTGGAGTATAGTAAAAGAGTGATATATAGTAGAATATGGGATCTTGTTCAATTACAATATTTCATTAGAAAAAAATAAAGTGAGAATTCTGTGATTGCAGAAATGCTTCATGCCATGTCTCGAAATTTTAGGTCTTGGCAGTAAACATTAGAGAGGCTATATTGAGGTTATATTAAAATATATATATTTTCTGTTCATAGGCCAAATGTAATTACTGCCCACAAAACAGTCACAGCATTCTCTCCCCGTGCCCCCACCACCAACTATCCTCTTTAACAGACCATTTCTCCCGTCACCCTCACAAATGGGGCATGAATTTCAGCCCAATAACCCTAATTGTGCTTTCCTCATCTCTTTATCTTCATGACTTCTCTTTGCCTTTCTACTGCCAGAGAAGGAGTCCTCTCAAAGATAGGGGGCAACTAAGTAATCTGGCCATGAAACCAAAGGAAGCAATGTCATCCTTCTATAGGGTTAAGAACTAATTTGCACTAATAGGAAAAATATCATCTAAATCAATCCCAATGTAATAAACACCAGTAGAACTGGGCCCCAGGGCAATAAATAATTAGCTGGTCAATTGATTATAAGGAAGTAGCATTTCAATTGTTTATAAATACTCTTACAGTGGTTAAGAAAGTTGGGGCCGGGCGCGGTGGCTCACGCTTGTAAATCCCAGCACTTTGGGAGGCCGAGGCGGGCAGATCATGAGGTCAGGAGATCGAGACCATGGTGAAACCCCGTCTCTACTAAAAAATACAAAAAATTAGCCGGGCGTGATGGCGGGCGCCTGTAGTCCCAGCTACTCGGAGAGGCTGAGGCAGGAGAATGGCGTGAACCCGGGAGGCGGAGCTTGCAGTGAGCCGAGATGGGGCCACTGCACTCCAACCTGGGTGACAGAGTGAGACTCCGTAAAAAAAAAAAAAAAAAGGAAAGTTGAATACAGGTTTTTTTTTAAAAGTGTCTCCAAATATTCTCAGATTAATCTACATAATTTAACAAGTTAACATACATTATTGATTTTGTTGACATAGAAAACATGCTAAGGCAAACACAAACCCAACTTTTGATCACTTTAAAAGATATTCCAAATGAGTGAGTACCCATATATTACACTTTTTTTTTTTTTTTTTGAGATGGAGTTTCACTCTGTTGCCCAGGCTGTAGTGCAGTGTCACCGTATCGGCTTACTGCAACCTCCGTCTCCTGGGTTCAAGCAATTCTCCTGCCTCAGCCTCCCAAGTAGATGGGATTACAGGTGCCCACCACCAAATCTGGCTAATTTTTTTAGATTTTTAGTAGAGATGGGGTTTTACCATGTTTGGCCAGGCTGGTCTCGAACTCCTGACCTCAGGTAATCCGTCCGCTTTGGCCTCATATATTACATTTTAATGTGTGTATAAAGCTATCCACAGATACTGCATCTATATTTATAATAAATATAAATTTGTTGCAATTGTTATATAAGTTTATTACTTACTTAGCAAATAACTAATAATCCACCCATTGTATAAGAAGTACCCAGTTTGTGAGCAATGTAATGCTGACTAACGAGCTCTGAGCCCTGATAAGAGATTACAATCTTAGGGAAGTTGAATTGATATATAATAAAGTAATTAGGTTTATGAAGCTGGCTATGATAAGTTTTGGGTCACTGGCATTTACAATATATTTGGAGAGAAAGATAATGGCAGAGAGAAGCTGTTTTCTTCTATCCTGTCCCCTCTGTGGTAATTTCCACCAAGCCCTGGTTTGCTTTTGGTGTGAGGCAGATTACACCAAAGGCCTATGAGGACCAGGACACTTTGCTGTATGGGGATCCGCCTGGAGTCAAGTGCCATTGGCCCACCTAAGAGGAAAGTCCCTTAGGTCAGAAGCCAGAACTGGGCAGAGGGGCTCAAGGGAATCTGAGGGAGTCAGAATAGGGGTTCCCTGATTTTACACAGACAATAACAAATTTCTGGAAGATGATTCCCCACAACAGAAATATACCATTGGAGACAGACAGGAAGTCAGACAGTGACAAAGCTGGGAAGATGCTTCTGAGGTTCTTCTGGGGCTAGACAGATGGTGAGCATGATTACTTTTATGGCATTTGTATTGTCTATAGCTATATTCTTTTTTTCTCCTCTAATATGTACATTTTTCATCCCCTCTCCCCTTTTTAATGCCAGTCAAACTCAGGAATGTGTGCACACAGAAGGGGTTTTCAAGGTGAGACAACACGTCTTCGAGGTCTGGCCAGGCTGGGGACCTCATTAGACCAAGAAAGAACCTCAGGGGAAGAGGAAACTCAGAACATCAGAGATTTAAATAGCTTCTGGTAATCATCTCTGGGCAATGGAGAAAGCTTCTGGAGCTTTCTTGTGCTCAAGGCCTGGCTGGTTTTGAATGAAAACAAGATAGACCACCGCTGGACTGCGTGGCATGGGGCTGAGGCTGCCCTGTAATTCTGAAGTGCCCTCTGGCACACCTCTTAGGAGGAGCTGCAGCAGTGGTGAGGCAGAGAGGTGGCTGGTGCCTCCCTGCCAGGGTGGGTGGATTGATCCCTGCCAGTGGATTGATTACGCATGACAACTCCTACTTGGGCCCTGTCACTGTTGTGCTGATATAGACCTTGAGGAGTATCAGAGTGGAGTAACAAAACGACAAATCCTCTACTCACATGTTTTACCCTCAGGACAAAACATGCTTCTGAAAGAAAAAAAGGTGGAAAAGACTGCAGTTGACTTATTCCAGAGTAGAGGATGAGGTCTACGAGAAGCCTGATAACAGTTTCAAAAACTTAAAGAGACATTGGCTAAATCATGGGGAGCATCTACTTTCTATTTCCACTCAGGTCAAGATAAGATACGAAGGGTTTAAAGGGCAGAAGAAGGGATTTAGATTAGACATCAGGAGAATTTCCTCCCAGCATTCTGGAATGTGTTATGGAGAAAGCTTGGAATGTACTACTAGCAAGAACATGTACTATTCTTTTCTAAAAATTCTAAGATAATAGGTAGGCAGGCATCCTGCTTGCCTGAGGGCAGTTCGGCCCTAAGGTAGAAGAAAGTGATTAAATGCATTATTGAGATCTGGTGGCCCTACAATGCAAGTAAATAAGACCCTCTGATGTACATTCCAGACTTACATTTGTCTGAAAGAAATCTCTCTGGTTCATACTTTTCTGAAAAACAGGAATAAATCCCTTATATTTATATGTGTGGTAAAAGATAATTTCAGAAATATGTTTCCAAAATATGCGCAAAGGGAAAAGACTATGATCTCAGAATGCCTGCTTGAGACAATGACTAGCACCATGGGAAAAAACCAAACACCTAACGTCCTCTGTGCTCTCTTCTCCGCCCTATCCCACCCCCACCCTCCTTTTTTTAAAAGTAGTTTCACCATTATAAAGCAAGCTGTTTGCTCAGTCCTGTATGTAAAAAACACTCTTTGGTTTCTTGTAATCTTGAAATTACTTTATTTTATTAGAGGAGAAAATAGTAAAGAGCTATCATTAATGGAGAATCTGTATGTCAGGTACTAAGATAACAGCTTTTAGAAATATCCCATTCAATGTCTTCATAAGCACACTATGAGGTAGGTACTGTGTTATCACCATGTATAGAGGGGTAAAGCGACTTATGCAATAACTGTAAGTAGCATTAGAGGGAAGTGACTTATTGTAACGACATGAAAAACTACCATAGAGAAATCCCATTACATTTGCAGACAACATCTAATGACATCTAATCAGAAGGTCAAAGGGGGTGAGAAGAGGATCCGCAGCTAAAATGGCTTTTGTAAATTATCTGTAAGGTCACCACTAGATCACCTCTGTTGACAGAGATTAGTCTTTTAAACAGGAGGCTTGTAACAACCTGTACCAATACACAAGGTGCTTTCATTTCTAACTCCCTGGGCAGCACAGTCAACTTCTTCACACTGGAAGCCTATTTGACTGTTACAGACAGGTCAGGCTTTTTGCTTTTGCTCCCTGTTATGACACCTTGATTCTAACTGGAGGAGAATTTAACAATTTTATCTGACTAGAGAGAAATCAATCTAGTCAGTCTGTATAAAAAATAGAACTTACTAAGGAAAGACCCTACTACTTCTTTTATTAAAAATAAAGTTCCTGAGCTCCACTGCGACTGGTAACTTCTTCAGACAAATATATCATTATTTAGATGTAAATATCTAAATCAAATTTACATTCTTTAGAAAATAGAGTATCTGTTTTGTAAATTCTTATTCTTTGAGGATAACTATGCTGAAGATTGATGTATATGCATGTGTAAAACAAGCAAAAAGAAAACCTCTAAGTAGTTTTATAATACATTTAAAATAAGAAAAATAGCACTGTGATAGCTGTAGTCACACAGCAAATGGCCCCTCCCTCAGTTAAAAAGTTAATTCTTTAACAGCTTCAAGGGCTGCCTTCTTGGCATATGTTTCAGCAGAGAATTTATTACATGAAACACTATCTCATTGGGCATGCAAGGTAAATAGATTCATTAAGAATGTTTTATGAAGAAACATTACTGTTCTAACAAGGTCACAGGGGTGAATAAGTTATGAGAAAGAGGCAAAAGGCAGTGACCTGGAAATGGACTACAGCACCCAGCTTAGTTTACTAGGCCTTCCCAAGTTCTAGCATGATCTTCACTAGGCTTGGGCTGAAAATAACTAGCTAAATGCTGGAACCTACAGTGGTAGAAATGTCCCAGGAAGGGCCCTGTGCATACCTCCTCAAACTGTCAAGTCAACTCAAGCAGGGTCCACATCAAGCAAGTATGATATACAAAAATAAGAGCTTACCAAACAGATAGATGAGGGGAACAGTTACACTAAGTAATAGTTTTTTAAAAAACAAAAATTTAAGCCTTAAGATTCCTTGAATAAGCACTTAAAGAATATTTAAACTATAATACATGTACATTTGCTTGCACATCACTTTTTAGGGCTGTTGCAATTATTCTGTTCTCCCTCTAAACATCTGTTGCTACTTTAGTGCAGCGGTTTCCACATCTTGGTCCCTTGATTATACCCAGTGACTTGGAAGTACCCGAGACTTCAGGACAGCTAAGGAAGTTGCCGAAATTTAATTTCAGAATTGTTTTTTTTGATTAGTGCAATTTGTATACTAAGAAATAAAAACTCTTAATGAGGAATAAAAAAATATACACACCAGGAGAGCAGTTTTATCTCCAATATTAATTTTCTTCAAAATATTTCTTCCCTCTTAGTTCAACAGTCTTTCTGTGAAATAAATTACTTATGGCTACATCATTATAATTTTAATTATTTCTTAAAGAACTATTACTTAACAACATACATTATCAAAAACCACCTTAATTATAATCAAATCATAAGTAATCCTTTATTTTTATGAAAAGAAAACTGAGTTTTACTCAAGAATACTAATGCTGTGATTATAACTCAACCATTAAAAACTATTAAAATTGCTTAGTAAGAAAAAGAACTGATGAGCCAGATAACCAAACAAAATAATAATCCTGTGAACTGATACAAAAATATTTTTCACAATTGTTTTAACAGTCTGTATTTCTGAGTACCTTCACTCTATTACTAAGAATATTTTACAAATGCAAGACAAAAGAAGCTAAGCAGAATTTTTAAACAATCTTCAAGTCAGAAGCTAGTACTAATACAAAAAAGGATAAGCATAGTAAGTACATATTAATGAGTTAACAGGATGCCACGCAAGTTGGAGGGCAAAATGAAATAGGCCCGAGGAAAGAGAAAGCAAATCTTAATAGTTATTGCTTTTATGCATTTAAATATTACTCCACATTTTATTCCACTGACATTATCAAAATTAGTCTAAATTAAGAATTAATAGTAGCCAATGATGCATGTACTTCAAAAAAAGTTATTTTTCTAGGCTGGGATCTCTTCAGGATACAGACTGAATTGGTCTGGAAACTCCCAGATAAAGCAGAGCCAAACAAAATGGCCTTTTTTGAATAAGTGATTGTCTTGCAGTTGCTTCTCCTGTTTGGATTCCAGCTTGTCTCTGCACACAGGGTTGGTATTGCAGCATCTTGAGGCACTTTGATGATGTCTTGTGCCGTCAGGTTTCAGGGCACTGCCAAGGACCTGGTGGTGGGCAGGGCCACGCCAGAGTGGCCAGAATGGGGGCAGACACACAGGCGTGCCCTGCCCTGCCCAGCTCTGTTTACAAGACTAACTTCTGTTTTTTCATTTGGTATTCTGCCACAGTGTAAATTCCAGAGCTTTGGTGACTCTCTCGAAATCTAATTCTGCACAGCAGGCTGAACAAATGCCTCTTTAAAAGAAAGTGCTTCCCATTTTAGTTTCAAAAGTATTCTTCGTATTTCTATCATTTAGTCCTACCCTACCACCCTAAAGGAAAAGGGTCCAAGAGAGGATTTAAGAAAGTTTTTAATATATAAGATACCAACTCATTGAAAATAAGCTTTTGGGGAAAGTTTAACGTTAAAGGTTTTTTATTTTTCATGATTCCTTATAATCTGTATTTTCCATTCATATGAGATTGAACAATAGACTTGGATAGAAACAGTCAGCCGTTATCCATCAAAGCTGTGAAGGACCCGTCCTGGGAGGACTTCCGGAAATTTTAATGTGGGTAGTTCAGGAAGGGCAGCTGGGTCATTTCTGAAAGTTTTTTTGCGGGGAGATTAGGGGCTGTAATTCACATTTAAATTGCTATTAACTTTTAAAGTAACATCACATTCACAGTACGGAAATAAACAAAACAGTTTTCGATTCTTCTCTCAAATTGTTTGCCACTTCCTTGTTACTATTCTGCTTATGTTCTAATGGTAGGTTTCCCTTCATTTAAAACAAAGTCTGCTGCATGTGGTGATTTTCACACTTATATTCCTAGGTCCAAAGAATGATGGATCTTCAATGAATGATTCCACTGATGGCTTTGTTAGTGTAAGGACAAGCCTCTCCTGGGTCACAAGGTGGCCCATGGCTGTCACTCCAGTGAAGCTCTTGACTAAGGTTGGTTCTTCACTGCTGACTTGGAATAAAGCCAACCTCGTGCTATGGTTTTAAAATGGGTGATGTGGTTCTAAGTCATCTACTATGTAAAACTCTCTTTTTAACCCTCATAATAATTTCAACCCCCAAATTTAAATGGGGCTAACAAAAGCCTATATAACCTTCCCTTTAGAGCATTTTTATCCTTTAGTGATTTTTTTCGGACCCACAGTTAAGATTAGACATTCTCTTTTATAGTCAGATATTCTCTCTTCACAGATATGATCATAGAGGATAAAGATCATCAGGCCATGCCCAACATGATATACTCTACACTCGTTTGTTCAGTTTTTGAAGTATTATGCTTAGAACTTATCTAAGTATTTTATTGCATGGCACACAGTAGGCAGTAAATAAGTGCTTACTGAACCAAGGGAAAGAAAGAGCAAATAAACCAATAAATGAATGCTTTGCTGACCCTCTATACCAGGTTACTTTTCTTGATGTGATAACCACAGCCACCATTTTCTAATAACCCTTTTAAGAGAAATGGAAAGAGAGGATGTTAGGTTTCACCCCAAACCCCAATGAACTAGGCTAGTCTACCTAGAAAAAAATTCCAGGCAAGGCTCAACCTAGCATCACACTGATAACAAAAGTTAAGTCAAGCAACCTCCAAGAAGCAAAGCCAAGTACAGGAGCAGAGGACCTGACAGCCCTGTGGCCAGGGGGACGTAATGTTGTTTTCTCTGGCTGGGCAGCAAACAAGCAGGCAGTCCTGCCACTTCTAACCTTGAGAGAGTCTGAAGAGAGAGGAAACAGGGAGAAGCCAAAAAGAAAAGAGGCCTTTAGCTTCATAGAACCATACACCAGAAATAGACTCCAGGAAAGATGCAGTCTATATACTTAATCTTAGGGCCCAATAAACATCATTAAATGAGCCACAGCAGCATGGGCTCGTTTTTGTGGGTGGAATGATGGAAAGTGTTTTTGACCTTGACCCTCTCTTCCTTATGGAAGGGGCAAGTGATGCACAGAAAGACTAATCTCCCCCTGCCCCAAATGCCCATCATCAATTCAAGGTTTTAGTACTCAAATTGTGAGCACTCTAAGAGAACGAGAGCCTTCTAGACCCAGAAAGGACCTCACAAAACACCCAGTTTAATCTATTTTAAATGAGAGGAAGTAAAGTTCCAGGAAGATGAACTGCCTTGCCAGGGTTCCAGCTGATAGAGGCGGCATGTACATGGAGACTCACCGTTTCAAGTTCAGTGGCCTGTTAGCGGTGTCAGCAGCAGAACTGTTATGTAGGAGGGACTTAGAGAAATGTGTGAAAACACATTTGCTTCATAAGACATTTATTGATATTTATTTAGGATAGATTGGAAGGCATTTGGTGAAAATTATGAGGGGAAGGCTAAAAACCTCTCCCAAGGCCATCCAACAACCACTGTAATATCTGTTTAATTTGGCATAAACACAAAACCATCCAAATGGAATTTCAGCTTTTTACAAAATAGTTTCTTCAGAATTACTGTGAGAAGCTACAAAGTTGGATGACAAAGTTATCCATGACTCTTGGTGGCCAGCTCGTTAGCAGATAGCCAGTGAGTTGTCTTACTTGTGTGGGATACGCCTATGTTTGTAATGTGCCTATGTTCAGTAATCATAGGCACAGGATGTGCCTATGTTTAGTAATCACGTACCAAAAATATGCCTTCATAAAGTACCCAATAACTACCATGCATCACTCTAACTGTAAATTTCAAGAAGACACTAAAGAACTGTTGTAGACCTGACTATCAAAGCCCTGTGAATTGAAATCAATATGCCATAACATGTGAATGTTAGATACAAGTTGAAGCCCCTGAAGGCAGGTCACTACGGTAGCATAAACATCTGTTTTTCTAAGTACCAAGCAGCATTTGGATGAATAGATCTACGATGACCATATTGCCCTCACTGTACATGGCCTAAACTCATCTCTCTGGAAAGTTAATCTTTCATAACATTAACATCAGTATGGTTAAGAAATCACTTACATAAATTATTCTCAATATTATCAGCTGTTACAGTCCACACTTTTTTTTTTTCACTTGGTTCTTATGCTTAAAAAGCTAAACAAAATTTTAATCTTGCATTTTTGGGGAGCTCCTGTCAAACAACTTCTTCTGAGAAACACATATGATATATTACAAAAAAGACTGAGAAAAGAAATTAGAAATTTGGGAAAGGAACCCTGTAAGATATACTATGTAGCTACTTCAACAACTCATAAGGATTAAATATGATTTATGATTTTATATATATATAAATATATATATAAATATATATATTCATCTCTTTATCCTCAACTATGCTTTAATTTACTTACTTCCCAAAGTGTAAATAACTACTAAAAGCTATGGCTATTTTAAGAGCTTAATAAAAGTAATGGGATATAACTGAGAAGTTCAAACGATAAAAGATCTAAACAATGATGAAACACATAAAGCCAAAGACTATGAAAACAGAGATGATCATACTGCTTCTCAAACTCTGGTCAATGGGTGATCTTCCTTATAATTGCCTCAGGGCTTACTCAAGATGCAGAATCTTGGGCTGCCCAAAGTACACATGGCAGAGTATCTACAAGTGGAGGCTAGGAGTCTTCATTTTTAACAAACTTCCCATGTGATTCTTCCTGCGCTTTAGAATTGAGAACTATCAACCTAAAGGTTCTGAATGAGATTGCAGAAAGCAGGAGAAAGAGAGAAACTGAGAAAAGATGATTTGTTAACAGGAAGGAAGAAAGGGAGGGAAGGAAAGAAGGACAGATATTAAAAATTTGGTCTACACCATGGTTTCTCAACTTCATTGACATTTTGGGATGGATAATTCTTTGTGTAGAAACGGTCCTGTGCATTGTGCAGTGTTAGCAGCATTCCTGGCCCTCTATCCAAAAGATGTCAGTAGCAATCCCCCAACCTCCAATCGTGACAATAAAAAATATTTCCAAACTTTGCCAAATGTCCCTTCCGGGGGTAAAATCGCCCCTAGTTGCGATTCAGTGGTCTATACTAAGGAAGTTGTTAAAGCAAGAACAGTGAACTAGAAAGATCATGAAATCTCTTGGGTATATAAAAAACGATCAAATGAAAACTGAAATAAGAAGCATGCTAATTCATTATGCTCCTAAAGTTAGTTTCCTTAATAGCAGAAGTCATAAACTCAAAAGTGAACTCAGCATAATAAAAAAATTCATTTTCATCTTTCAAAATTTAGCATATTTCACACAAACATTTGCACTTCTGACACTGCTTGAAAAAAATTTTTTTTTGAATCTGGCAATACCTGCAACAAATAGCTAGACCTGAAACTGGCCACTCCCTTTGGCATGGCAACAAACAGCTCGACCTGGACTGGCCACTCCCCTTCGATGGAGCATTCACTTCCTACCCCCATGCTTTATAGATGGGTGAATTCTATAAAAAAATTCCATAAATATGTCATGGGTGTTGTAAGAGACTGGAATATGTTTTAAATATGTTTATTTAAAACTTACATTTAGTTTCCTAGATGCCAAGTCTTAGTAGTAGGGCCACACTTTTAAACTACAAACATAATTTACAAGAAACACAAGCACAAGTACACAGTCTACTAGAGAAATACCCAAAGTTTAGTGTAATCATATCAGGTTTATTATCACAAGACATGGCCAAGTACGCTGCCACACCCAAAGGGTGTATGTACTGACTGACAAGCACATATCCTGGATGTTATTACGCTCATAAAAAAATGAGTAGTGACTGGTTGATCTCAACATTCACACTCACATCAAAATTCAAACTGGGATTTCCACAACAGGCTTCCTTACTAGCCATCCATTAAAAAGAATATTTGTTCCTGTGATAGAACAGGGCTTCCCCTAAACGGATACTTCCTTCAGCTGTGTTGCTGCTACTGGTCCCCAAGCGTCGACTTCCTGCTGACACCACCTGGAGGTAAAAAGGTCCACACCCCTAGGTTTACGGTCTATGTCTCATCTTTGAAAGTTGCATCTCTTTCCCTATTCCATGCCAATTTAAGTGCACAATTAAACATGACTGCAATGTGAAGGAATTTCCAGGCATGAGCTCTACAGAGTTACTTCAATCACGAGCGCAGCTTCACACTCCCCAGTTATCTAGGCACACATTTTTATCAGGGATGAATGCCTTATAGCAGTGGTTCCCAACCTTTTGGACACCAGGGACTGGTTTTGTGGAGGATAATTTTTCCTTGGACAGTGATGGGGAGGATGGTTTGGGGATGAAACTGTTCTACCTCAGATCATCAGGCATTATATTCTCATAAGAAACACACAACCCAGATCCCTTGAATGTGCAGTTCACAATAGGGTTCGTGCTCCTATGAGAATCTAATGCAGCTGCTGATCTGACAGAAGGCGGTGCTCGCCCATCACTCACCTCCTGCTGTGTGGCCCAGTTCCTAACAGGCCAGGGACCCAGTATTGCTGCCTTATAGGTCTTGCCTGATAATGCTCTCTTTTTTCAGCTGGAAGGCTTCTCTGTTTCCCAGAGGTGTAGCTACACTACTGTCTTTGTGTTCACGGTCTTAAACACAGCACTGCTTATTTCCACTCTACTCAAGTGGCCACCCAGACAAGGGCTGAGGCTTCCTGTCAATCTTGAAGTTCCTGGGAAGACAGGTGTTCCTCCCACCTGAAATCAGTACAGATTCCTGACTCTGACCTTGGATTACCTGTATTCTAGAAACTATGGAATCCAATAATTAAGTTGATAATCCCTGGGAGTTTACTCCACTAAGCTCCTCAACTAAACCTTTCATCTTAACCTACTCATGTCGGGTTTGCTTCACTCTTGGTTTTCTTTTCTTTCTATTACCTCTTATTCTTTGCGTTTTTACATTTGTCTCGGGGGCTCATTTGTCCATCCTTTACTCTAAGTCAACTCATCCTAATTTTCTTTTACTTTAAACCTAATGAGGTTCAAAGTTCACTACAAACCATCAAACCAGGATTGAAATTCCTGCCTTAACAGCAGCAACAGCTATCCCAACACCCCATTGTCTTCCATTCTGGTGACAAAAATTTTAGTTAAGTAAGCATAATCAAGAAATTCAAACAGTACTTAGAATTCCTCACCAAGGACTGAAGAGATATAAGCCTTTCCTGCAGTATATTATCATTTAAGAAGTTGCCAAATTATGCTATATAAGTCAACAATAAGGATCAAGACTTATGTGTTTTTTGGAAACTGCATTGTCCTGGTGCGGGGATGGAAAAAATAATATTACACTAAAACTTTGTTAAAATACCATCGTTGGACTCTGTTAGAGGACTAGTTTTATAATGAAATCTTTTGTGTCTCTAATAACTGTAGAGCCAAACCTTGTTGTGATTATTATTTTTTGGCCAAACAGGCAAGGTTTAATGGCATGTTTGTTTATTCATTCATTCATTCATTCATTCCTTCATTCATTCATTCAATAAGCATTTATTAAGCATCTGCTGTGCTAAGTGCTCTGAAGAGAAAGACAAAAGGACAACTCTGTTCTTGTAAGTTCAGACTATTTGGCAAGAAATAACCTATAAACAAACAATTATAATAAAATGTGATGAGTGCTATAATAAAGGCTCTGGAAGCACAGAGAAAGTACTAATCAACTCCATCTAAGGAAGTCATTAAAAGCTTTATAGGAAAAGTCTTAATAAATTATAAACATATATAACATTGTAAAACTGTCTAAAAGGGAATGAAAGCTTTCCCCACTGTGTAAAGGTTGATCTCTGAGGAGTACACTTAACCTGGAGATGATGAGTTGATTACAGAGATTTATTAGCACAGGGGAGGAATACGTAGGGGCCATTTCAGAACTGTGTTGACAAAGGCACAAACCAGCAAGAATACAGAGAGACTTCTTGGATGGGAGGGACGGTGTCAGGGAGTAAGGACAGAGAGGGGAATGAGGTGGGTGACAGAGTGGCAACATGTTTTTGTTGGACATAGGTCATTACGTAGTACGGTGGGAAGAAGAACAAAGACTTCACCTCCCAATCCCTGGGATCTGTGAATGTGTCACCTTACATGGCAAAAGGAACTCTGAAGATTAAATCAAGGATTTGAAGATAGGAAAGTTATCCTGAATTGTCTGGGTGTGTACCATGTAATCATAAGGCTCCTTATTGGGGAAGTATGGAGGCAGGACCAGGAGAAAGAGAGATGTGATGATGGAAGCAGGGATGTAAGTGATGCCTTTAATCTGGCTTTGAACATAGAAGAGGCCACAAGCCAAAGAATGTGGGCAGCCTGTAGACATTGGAAAGGACAAGCAAGTGAATTCTCTCATAGAGCCTCCTCTAAGGAACACAATCTGTTGACACATTGAGTTTAGCCCAGGCTGACTCATTTTGGACTTCTGACCTGCAGAACTGTGAGATAATAAACTTGTGTTGTTTTAAGCCAATAAGCTTATGGTAAATTTGTTACAGCAGCAATAGGAAACTAATTCCCACAGGAATCCAGGGGGCTTCCTTCTTGGTCCTCCTATGTGTCTGGCACAAATGAGAGGCCCTTGTTGTAGCTGACAAAGAGGGCCCTGTTACTCAAACCAGCAGTGCTGACACAGCAGAAACTGCTCCAGCACTGAAGCAGAAGGAGCGTGGGCGGGAGGAGCCCCCGACTGCGTGGAGAGGGCTGGGGAGGCAGGTATTAGGATCCCTAGCACAAGAAGATTCATGGGAGTGGCTCAGAACCTTTCAAGGGGTGAGGAAGAAGGCAGAGACAAAAGTGGGTGTGTGGGTTTCTGGGTTGAAAACAAACTAGCATTGTGTTCACTGCTTTATGTTCAGTCATAGAATCCCATTCGTTTTGAATTTCAAGCAACCTAAGGGAAGCTTCAGATTTTGTTTATTAAAAAAATAAGTCAAATGATTTGACAAAAACTGAGCTACTGGATATGAAAGCCTGCCTGGGAATGGGACAGTTAGTGAGTCTCAGAGTAAATAAAGCAAATAAAGTCAACCCTTTAAAAATTTCCCCTTTGTTCTGGATCTGTTTTTTAACTCCAGAGTATTTTAATCGAATCTCTTATATAATACTCAGAAGTCAGATAAGGACTTTTCTTCACCCATAAAACACCTGGAAAACCAACAATAGCGTCATCACTCAGGTATTATCTAAAAAAGTTCAATGGCATGATCCAAATCACCTCTATGGAGTGACAACGAAGTGGTTCCAGAGGGTATTTCCTCTGAAGAACAAACAGAATGGCGAAAACATCTACTTGGGGGCCTGAAGACACTAGCTATGCACGGACATTTCTGTCTGACTGTGCTGATGGCCAGCATGAGCAAAGGCAACCATGGCGGGAGCCTGGGGCATGTAGCATGTGGGGGGCAGGGCATAACCCCAGTTCCCTTTGCTCTGCGTCTCCCCAGGGGGTATAAATGTCTACATGTGTCCAGGGTCTGAGGTGGGGCAGATGAGTGGAAGTGAAGTAGCACTTAGGGTAGCATCTCCAGGTTGGTTTCCTCTCTCTTAATGAATCACAAGCCATGCCAGGGTCCCTCTTTCTCCTCCTCGGTTTTCATCCTAAGACTGTTCCCCACTCTTGACTTCCCAATACCAGGAAGTAGGGTCACTGTTTCAGTGCTTGTCCTCTCCGACGATATCGGACCTACCTTCATCTTCACATTTTAAATGCTCTACTCCAAATGTCTGTAGCATTTAAATGTACAGCTTATCAAACATATTTAAAAGTTATTAGTGAGATACAAAACCGGTAAAGTCAGTAGTCCCTTTGTAAGGCTATGTTAGGGTTGGCAAGGAAAATGCAAATGCATTAACTTGAAACATCGTATTCAGGGACTTCTCCCAATGAAGAAATAGTTACAGAATGCTGATCAGTGATTTCCTTAAAAAAGATAAAATAACACTAAATCAAAAACCAAAACAAAACACACACACAAAAACAACTAAAGGCCTGTTAAAAAATCAATGAAAGGACCTTCTTATCCTAAGAAGAATGCTGCCAGTGTCAGCAACCCTTGGAGCAGTGGTTCCTAGCCCTGGTGAACTGGTGCACAACAGAGGCCTAGAAAACGAAGGATGCCTGTGCTCCATTCAGATTTACTGCACGAGAATCTCTAGGAGCAGGGCAAGGGTGAGTCTGTTTAAAAGAAAGACTTGACAGATGATTCTGAGATGCAGTGAGAACTGTTCAACCGGAGATGGCTTACTTACAGCCTAGACGTCCCATCATTCTTCCACAAAAGCTTTTGAATTTGGCTTAAAATTTCGAATCTGACCCAACTTTATTTATCTACAAATATGAGTATACATAGGATGGAAGAGTGTTTTTAATGCCATGAGATTTAAGTTTTTTGCTTTAAAAATATATATTTATATGCATGCATTATATGTCTAATTAACATATGAAAATGTTTCCAACATGTCTTTCATTTCTTATTTTTCTATTTTTCTACTGTAGTATATTTTATGCCTTCATATGTAAATAAAGATGAAACAGTTTGAATTTTTACTCGTGAATTAGTCTAATTTTGGAATTAAGAATGGCTTGATGTGAAGACTGCTAGAGTAAGAAAATTGAATTGAAAGAAATCTGAAAGAATTAAAAAAATTTTTTTTAGCCAGGCATGTGCCTGTAGTCCCAGCTACTCGGGAGGCTGAGGCGGGAGGATCACTTGAGCCCAGGAGCTAAGACTGCAACACTGCACTCCAGCCTAAGTGACATAGCAAGATTCTATCTCTAAAATAAACTAAAAATAAAAATTTTAAATTGTTCATAAAGCTTGCCTCCCAGCTTGCAGTTGCTGACCATCAGTTGCGAAGAGTTTCTGGGGGGAAACAGTAATGTGTCAAGGTAGTTCCAGAGCTGAAGGGAGATGAAAGAAAGTCAGCTGCTAGAAAGAGGTCACCCTAGTCTTAGCCTGCCTCCCAGGCATTTCCTAGTATCTTTCACAAGAGCTAGAAACCTTTACAATAAAACTGGATTCATTTTTTTTGGTAAGAATTTGAGGGGTCGATTTTCATATTCTGAGTTCAGGGAGCAACTCTGTCTACTGTAGATGTTGAAATTGTAACTGAGGTGGTCTGCGGTTAGGAAGGTGAGTGGGCTTTCTGCAAGACTGCTTGAGGCAGAGCTGCTCTTTCCAGACAGCACCCATGCAAGCATCAGTAGATAGCACAGGGCCATTTGATGGGATAGATGTACAAAGGGAGCATCTGGGATGAACTCACGGATGTAGTGAGGGACAGAGTCACATGAAGCCATGCTGAGATGCCTCTACCTTTTCCCAGTAGATAGAAGTCAAGGAGTTGCAGATACCACTTTGAAGCAAAGAGAAAGAACTCTAGGGATTTGGGCCATTATCAACACTGAAGGCACTCTTCGAGTCTCTTTGCTAAATTTCCAGTGCTTATCAGATCTATAATAAATTTCTTCATTTTAAAGATTAGCTCCCAGAAAGAGCAAGGCCAGCGCCTACCTTCTTCTTACCACAATCACATCATTGCATGGGATGCCTGGCATGTCAGAGGCATGTGATGGGTTTTTGCTGAATAAATGAATGGATTCATCAGAGATACACTTTTTAAACACTGTGATCCCCCTATACAAATTAATCTTAATATGAAAAATAATTATGTGATAACAATATACGCTTATTTTCATTCCCATTTAAAATACTTCACATTAGTACGCTGAAGGAAGAAGAACAATTTTGGAGTTTCTTGTTTTCATGACCTAAATCAGAAACTGCCTTTATATTGTAGTTAAGTATTCTTTTCAAAATAATGAAGCAGCACATTCTAGTGAAGCCATTTTTATTAGCTCTACTAATTCGGCTTTTAAGAACCTCTCTGTCAAAGTGTAAATCATTATTTTTTAAGCAGCAAATGAAGTGCTCAGCCAACACTTGACTCTTACTCCATCTTTATTCCAATTTACTACAAATAACTTTTACTTTCCTTTATTAATCATGGTAACGAGTATGCATTTTATAATTTGACAAATCAATAGTTTTAAAATATGTTAGAATTGGGTTAGCGCCTTTTAAGGTATGTTATCTGTCCAGAAAAACCATCATCTGAAAAGATACTAATAATATTAAATACCATATATTTACTACTAAGACTGAAGGACTGTTAGCTGAAGGAAAGTTAGCTGAATGGTTTTTCGGTACATTCTGGAGCTGAGAACAGAGGACTTTATTGTAACATAAACAGCTTCTCCATCTTCACAATCACATAATTCAGTGTGAAAATGGGGAAAATAGGATGTCTGTTCAGAAAGCCAACAATAATCAGATCATTAGCCACTAAATTTGCAAATAAAAAAACATTAAGTTATATTCCTCAGTGGACACACCTATTCACAGAAAGTAAGTGAATGCAATGTTTACAACTTTGAGAAAAGTCTGAGGCAGATGACACCAGTCAATTCTCAGGGAGCAAGCAGGTACTTTACCTAGGATGGCTGATCATCCCTTTCTGAGATGACTGAGTGTATTAACCTACGATGCTTGGTTGTAAGTGGTCTGCCCTCCCTTCCCCAGTATCTCCATATCCCTCATCTCATCCCTGACCCCAGAACTTATCCTCAATCTTAGGGCCTGGGGTCAATGCTGGCATTTAGTGACAGAGAACAATTTAGTTATAGAGATAATGTTCTACAAGAGAATGTCCACCTTACACATTAATTAGTAATTTTTTAAAGCTTCCGAGATTTGCTTAATTTATGCTTTTCTGTCTTGTTTTGATTCGTGTGTTTTCAAAGTAGGCATAGTAAAACGTTTTCCACTCCGAAATAAAGCCTTCGGGGCTGGGCGCAATGGCTCAAGCCTGTAATCCTAGCACTTTGAGAGGCCAAGGCGGGCGAATCCCTTGAGGCCAGGAGTTAGACACCAGTCTGGCAAACATGGTGAAACCCTCATCTCTACTAAAAATTAGCTGGGTGTGGCGGAGCACGCCTGTAATACCAGCTAGTTGGTAGGCTGAGGTTTCAGTGAGCTGAGAATGCGCCACCTCACTCCAGCCTGGGCAACAGAGTGAGACTCTATCTGGAAAAAAAAAGCCTTCAGTGGTTCTGTTCCAAGAAGCATGAAGCTAATATTTCGCTTTGATAATCTGCTTATTGAAAACTGATTTTTTTCACTTTTAAATGTATGGATAACATAAAATACGTAAATAAAAATTAGGATATTGAAAATTTTGCCACGATTTCAAGGATGTTCTGCAATTAACAGATGCCTGTAACTGTTATGGGTTTGTACTAGAGATGTGTTTATTATACTCTGATTGTTACAGTCACAGTTCCTTTCTGAAAAATTGGGTCAAAATGTTTCTCAAAAGGTTCTCCCACTTTCTACCAAAGGGCCCTGTGATCTGACCATACCAGCCTGGGTGAGGAAAGGGCAAGGGGTCAAAGGCCGACATTGTCTATATTCTCTCAGCCCAATCGGAAGCCCTGTTCTGGGTGGTGACTGACCAGTTAATCTGGACCCTCCTCTTGGGAATTTTGAATGCAGGACACTCAGAGGTCAATGACACTGAGAGATAGGCAGAGAGAATATATTAAGTAGAAACCTGTACTGAAAACCACGAGGATGCAAAAGCAACATGTTAGGACAAAGAGAGGTAGAGTGAAAACAGCAGAAAGAAGCAGGTAAAAAAAAAAAAAAAGACAAAAAACAAAGAGAAAGTCCTAGAAATTGAAAGCCTCTTATATCCTCAGTGATATTCCAGCAGTTCACAAAGACTGTGCAATTATTATTGTAATAAAACTCCATTATCTGCGGTGACCTGAAATAATGTAACAGTGTGAGGTGTCATGAACAAAAACCACAAAATGATTTTAACAGAGTTAGCAGTTGTGTATTATAGAAAATATCAATGAGTGTGTGAAACTGGGAGGCTGCTGGGGGTCCTGGCCCAAAGAGAACTGTGTATTGAGGATGCTACTTGGAAAGAGAAAGGACAGTTCAGATTCTAGGTCTCTTGAGACCACCGAGGACAAACGACAAGATTTCCTATGCCCAAAAAGTCTGAAATGCTAAGCTCTCAGGCCCTTTAAGGAAGGCTAGAATGACAATCTACCAGGACAGACTGCAGTGAAAAAGGTAAAGGAAAACTGAAAGCAACAGAGGGTATCTGTATACTCAATTTTTCCAACATCCCTGAATTTTATATTTAAAAAGACATAAGAAAAGCAGACTCCTTGGGTAAGCTCAGCAAGGCATGAGTGAGTTCATAAAATTGCATGTATTTCTGGGGAGGGATGAACACTGGCATTCAATGCCTGCACTGCTTCTGTTCTAAGATGTCATCATTCACAAAATAAGACACCAATTTAATAAGAGTTTTGAAGGAAACTAACAAAAATTAGATGTATATATTGAGTGCAAATTATAATCACAAGAGTTAAAATTTAAAACAAAAAAAGTCTTTAAAAGAGATACAGCAAATCTTTTAAATTCTATCTGCTTTAGAGCCAATCCTGAATTTCCTCCATGAAATTCTGCAGTGTAAAAACACCAGTTGTTTAATTCAACAGTTATATTACTATGACAATTAATATGGCTTAGTTTATATGTGAAGATGCAAAAACCATACTTTCACTGACTTATAAAAATTTATTCTTGCCCAACTTTACTGTTCAAAAGTCCCATTGAAATTCTTATTGTCTATAAGCAAGGAGAATGGAAAGAAAAAAAATCTGAGGAATGGTATCTCTTTTATAAAACTCAATACACTTGGGCTTTCTAAACTTCTACAACTACTGCATATCCTGCCTTGGGAGACCCTTTAAAGACATAAAAATTGTTTCTCTTATTGGATTTCAGATATTAAGCCTATTCTCTCGCTGGCGTTGATCCTGTAATTTCTCTCACCAGACTTACACTGTGAGTTTTGCAGGTGACTATGCCAACTAGTAGCAAGTTGCTGGCAGGTAAAGCCAATTTTCTTCAAGTAAAAAGATCTCTCTCTGGGTTTGCTGTGTCAGTCATGATTCTTTAATTCTTTGGTCTCTGGGTCTTTTGTTTTCTGCTCACTTCTACATTTCAGTATTTAAAAGTATTGCACAGCAGGTAACTTACTGATGGCTTTTTTTTTTTTTTAATCTTTTTTCCTCCTTCCTGTTCAGGGATAACTCTTTTGGCCATCTGTGTGTCTTTACCTCTTCTGCTTACTAACACTGTTAGTGTTAATGCTTCTCTTTTTAGTTCAAAATTATGAGCGTTTTTCTTTAAATTTTATAAAATATGCTCATATTATTAATAAACTAGAAAGGAGATAAGACAAAAATGCAGTCGTAATGTTACTTCACTAGCAAACCATCTTTGGTGTTCTAACATTTCCTTCTAGTCTTTTGACTCATGCAAACCTTTTAGTGTGGTCGTAATCACAGAGTAAGTAACCTAAATAATTTTGCATACTAATTTTGTATTATTAGTTTCTTTTTTCAGAGGCTGTTCTATGTTGTTATAAATTTTCATTGCCATAATTTTATTGGCCCGTTCATATTGCATTATGTAGATGTATTCTAATATCAGTATTTTCCCCACTGTGGTTCCATTGTTATCAGTAATGTACAAGAGCATCTGTTTAAGTGAATGATTCCCAGTATCGGTGTTGTTTCCCTTCCCTCTTCCCCTAGCTGCCTTCTCTCCCAACCCTCAAAAGCAACCATGATGTCTGCTGTTGCTCCTGCTTCCTGTGTCTTAGATCCTTCTCGCTTTTCCTGTGATGTGTCCCACTCTAAGAGGGAAAGGGGGACGCGATATGGACACCTTCATAGGATCCTGCTAACCTGAGTAAAGTGATTTCTGGGATTAAGGAAAACTACTTCCAAGTACATTGGAACCAGAATTAGGAACCAGTTTCAGAAATATACTGTGGCTTGTAAAGTCTACCTCTTTAAAGTTATAGGAAGCATGATTTTAGTATTTTAGTGTCTTCACTAAAGGAATGTGAAAGAGGACTTCAAGTCCTATCGAAATGTGAAGTGAGGGGGTAGTTTAGAAAGAAGGGAAGAGGACTAATTAGGATCCTTACACTGTATTTTTCAAGTATCTAATGATATCATCTTGTACTCCAAATTCCTCATCTGTAAAATGGGAGGACTGGAATAGAAAAAACTCTATGATCCTCTCTATACTCTATGGCCAGGGGGCAGTCAGGCTAGAAACCCTTCAAAGGACTCATTCTTGGTCTAAGGGCTGGCTAAATTTGGTGCTATGCTTTACAGATTTTAGGAAAAGCTCTAAAAGGCATGTATAGACCACTCCCTTCAGAACACCGGTAAAAGTGAAGTGAATAATTCCTTTGAAAAAAGCTACACAAAGCAGAAAATTCTCACGTACAGAGAGCCACGGGGCTTTTTTAGATCCACTAATATGGGCTATAGCAAGAGTGGCAGACTCAGCTTAGGGCCAAAGAACTGTTATTTTCCTTTCAATTTCTCTGTTGACATTCTCACATCTTCTGCTGTATTTTCCTTTGCATGCTGCCTACAGCCCAGCAGGATTTTAAGGAAAAAGAATAGTACTTGTAGCAGGAGAGAGGGAGTGGGTCTAGAGAAATGGGAAGAGGCAACGTTCTATAGCTTTAATTTCTGAGAGATACAAATCTATGCACTCTTCATTCTTCCTTCCTCCCACATTGTAAAGGAGAGGCCAGTCTGGGGACATGATTAGGACTACATGCTAACCAACTGATCAGATAGGAAAAAAATATTCTCTAATATTTTAGATTTTATTCCAGGAGTCATGATCATTTGCTAAAAGAAAAGGTCTTCCAAGTATTACACTATGTTGCCATATGCCTTACTTCTCAAAAGAGATAGTAAACAAGAAGGCGGGTAAAAGAAACTGGACTACTTTGCTTTGCTAGGAAAACAGCAGTGAGATCGAAACACACATAGAAGGGTTTTAATTCATGTTTTTAATTTTAGAAATTGCTTCACATTAGAAGTTAAACTTCACATTCTCTTTTTTAAGTGTAAGATCGCTGGTGTTTTCTTTTTCCCAAATTGAAACTAAAAGCAAGGCTTCGAAATAAATCATAAAAGGAAAAAAAATTACAATGTACACAACTGGACAACTAATAAAAGTTAATTATTTATGAACCAGAAGTGATTAAATTATAACTTAAACTTAAAGTAAATATTGCTTTCATAAATACCAGTTTTCACTCTGCCCATTTTTGACTCATCTACTTTTTTAAATGACCTCAAGATTCAGAGTGAGCTTTTTTCAGCAAGATTTTTTACCAAAACCCATAAAACCTACCCTGTATAGGCAGAAAACAGTAATAAATTATGTGAATTTTGTATCACATACCGTGCCAAACCTCACTTATAGATAACTGCAGATGCCAGCTAAACACTTGTACCATGGCTGTCTTTAAAAGATAGCTGAGCCACTTTGCCTACAGGGGACCTGCTGAGTGAGGCCGGGCATAGGCTTTGCTGCCAGGAACAGAGATCTAGGTTCTGGCTCTGCTACTCCCTGGCTTGGTGGCCTTGGGCCAGCTTTCATTATTATTATTATTATACTTTAAGTTCTAGGGTACATGTGCACAACGTGCAGGCTTGTTACATAGGTATATATGTGCCATGTTGGTTTGCTGCACCTATCAACTCGTCATATACACTAGGTATTTCTCCTAATGCTATCCCTACCCCACTGCCCCCCACCCCACAACAGGCCCTGGTGTGTGATGTTCCCCGCCCTGCCTGTGTCCAAGTGTTCTCATTGTTCAATTCCCACCTATGAGTGAGAACATGCGGTGTTTGGTTTTCTGTCCTTATGACAGTTTGCTGAGAATGATGGTTTCCAGCTTCATCCATGTCCCTGTAAAGGACATGAACTCATCCTTTTTTTATGGCTTCATAGTATTCCATGGTGTATATGTGTCACATTTTCTTAATCCAGTCTATCATTGATGGACATTTGTGTTGGTTCCAAGTCTTTGCTATTGTGAATAGTGCCGCAATAAACATACGTGTGCATGTGCCTTTAAAGTAGCATGATTTATAATCCTTTGGGTATACACCCAGTAACGGGATCACTGGGTCAAATGGTATTTCTAGTTCTAGATCCTTGAGGAATTGCCACACTGTCTTCCACAATGGTTGAACTAGTTTACACTCCCACCAACAGTGTAAAAGCATTCCTATTTCTCCACATCCTCTCCAGCACCTGTTGTTGCCTGACTTTTTAATGATCGCCATTCTAATTGGTGTGAGATGATATCTCATTGTGGTTTTGATTTGCATTTCTCTGATGACCAGTGATGATGATTTTTAACCTCCATGCCTCCATTAACTCGCTTATAAAATGGACACATGAAGAGTACGTATCTCACGGTGTTGCTGTGAGGCCTAAGTGGGACGGTGCATATAATGGGCTCAGCAGAGTGCTCAGAGCACAGCAAGCCCTCAAAAATGCCAATTGTTTATTCATGTATTCAATCAATAGCCAGTGAACACCAAACTTTGTGCCCTGTACTGTTGCAGTCACTGAGGAAAAGGCAACAAATAAACGAACAACAATTCCTCCTCTGATGGAATGTATAGTTCAACAGAAAATAATACCTAATACTTTCTTACTATTATTGCTAAACCAGTAGTGCTCCATGGCCCCAAGGGGACATTTGGTAAAGTCTGGAGATATTTTTAGTTGTCACAACTGGAGGAGAGTGAACTGCCGCAAGTATCTAGTAGGTAGAGACCAGGGACACTGATAAACACCCTACTATGCACAGGACAGTCCTCTACAACAAGAACTATCATGCTCAAAATGTCAACTGTGCAGACATTAAAAAATCCTGTTTTAAGTTACTGACTCAGTTAATCCTTAGAACACCCTATGAGGTAAGAATGATAAGGATAGGCTGGGCGCGGTAGCTCACGCCTGTAATCCCAGCACTTTGGGAGGACAAGGTGGGCAGATCACGAGGTCAGGAGTTCGAGACCAGCCTGGCCAACATGGCAAAACCCCAACTCTACTAAAAATACAAAAAAAAAAAAAAAATTTGCCTGGTGTAGTGGTGGGCGCCTGTAATCTCAGCTACTCAGGAGGCTGAGGCAGGAGAATCGCTTGAACCCAGGAGGCGGAGGTGGCAGTGAGCGTGCCATTGCACTCCAGCCTGGGTGACAAGAGCAAGACTCTGTCTCACAAAAGAAAAAAAAAGAATGATAAGGATAGGCATTTTATCTTTATAGTAACCAACAGTAACCATATATTACAGCGTGAATAAGACTATACATTTCATATACATATTTACAACAATATCTATATATTTTATGTAATATATGCTACTATTTGTAAAGTACTCTACACATTATATACAGATACATTAAAACATACCTTCCTAGCATGTGCTTTTTTAAAAAAAATCAACTGATGGATTTTATAAAATAGATTGAGTTCATTTTACAACCAATGGCTGTACCCTTGTGTCATCTAGATTTTAAATTATTAATAGTCTCTCCTGATTCTCACTCACATACTACAGAGGGTAATCTTTTGGGCCACATCTGCAATGATTCCAATATCAGACAAGGGGACACTGTGGTGCACTAGAGACACCAGAAAAGGAGCTCAGAAGTTCAAGATCTAGTTTACCTCACTGCCTGGGCAAGTCACTTAACTTCTCTGGGCACCAGAGGCCCACCATTACCAAAACATGGGGCCATAATGCCTTTGCTGGGGATTCAGAGGTTGGTAGGATAAAATGAGATAATGTGTGAAAGCACTATGGAAGCCACAACGACCCACCCCACATTCACCACCTCCGCCACTGCCAACTAACACACACTCAGTAATCACTTTCTTCTCACCATACGTTTACTCATCAAATCTCATGACAGTCTGAGAGGTAGGTATGCTGATCAATGCAATGTGAGGACCAAGAAACTGCAGCACAAAGAAAGGATAACTTGCCTGAGGTTACAAGGTCAGTGAGTGGCAGAGCAATGGCTCCCACCCACACAGTCTGGTTCCAGGGCATGCCCCTTAGCCAGTGTGGCCCTCTCTCTGATTTGGTGTTGGTGCTTGGAGCATGTCCTCACATTAGCAGTAAGGCCAAGGTCCTGATTTCTAGGAGTTGTTCTGCTCTATAGGAAGTCCTGTTTACTCCCTGGTCCTGATCAGCCAGCCAGTTAATTCATTGATCAAAGCAAAGAATGAAGTCTCATTTAATTAGTTTTTTGAACTACTTTTTTTAAAATAGGCAATATCGGTACACAACACATGCTTCCATCACAATACAAAATTCAAAGGCACAGAAGGATCTACAGTGACAATTAGTTCTCCTTCTTATCACATCTTCCAGCTACCCAAGTCCTCTCTGTAGAGATGACCACCACTACTAGCATCTCATACATCATTCCAGAAATGTTCTATACAATATGCTTTCTAAAATAGCATATTTTGTATGCTATGAGTTGTACATCTATTCTACAACCTGATTTTTTTCACTAAATACTACCTGGGAGATCAGTCCATATTAGTATATACAGAGTTCTCTTTATTTTTATTAATGTCTGAAGAGTATTCTGTAATTTAATCCACCCTCAACAGATGAATATTTAATAAATTTCTGATATTTAACAACACCACAATGAGTATTTAATGTAGAGATCATTTCTAACATTGCAAGAATATACGTAGGATAAATTCCTAAAAGTGGAATTGTTGAGTCCAAGGCATGTGCCTTTTAACATTTTATTGAAATAGCCAAATTGCTCTCCATAGGGGTTGTACCAATTTATTCTCCCACCTGAAATGCAGGAGATCATGAATGAGTTTAACTTTATTTCCATACTCTCATCAAACAGTGTCATAAAAATGTTTTATCCTTGTCAAAAAAATAACATCTCATTACATTTTTAATTTGCATTTCTATTATAATGATTAGATTTAGAATCTTTTCATGTGTTTCAAGAACCAATTGTATTTCTTTTATCTGCAATTGTTCTGTTCATATCCTTTACCTGTTTTTTTAATGAGTTGGGTTTTATTTTCTTATAAAATTATAGGAGTTCTTTATCTGTGAGAAAAATTAACCCTTTGTCTATAAGTTGTATTTCCTCCAGTTTCATATTGTTCAAGGCCTTTGCAGTAATATTTGATTTGTAAGTAATGTTCATTTTCTCAATTTTTTGCTTTTATAGCTTCTGAGTTTATTTCATATAGTCATCTTTCAGCGTCCTCAGGGGATTGGTTCCAGGAAAACTTATCCCCTGCTCTGAGATACTAAAATCCATGAATTCTCAGGTCTCTCATATAAAATGTCACAGTATTGCATGTAATCTATTTTTTTCCTCATAAGTTATTGGGGTACAGGTGGTATTTGGTTACATGAATAAGTTCTTTAGTGGTGATTTGTGAGATTTTGGTGCACCCACCATCCAAGCAGTATACACTGCACCATATTTGTAGTAGTCTTTTATCCCTTATCCCCCTCCCACTCTTCCCCCCAAGTCCCCAGAGTCCAGTGTATCATTCTTATGCCTTTGCGTCCTCATAGCTTAGCTCCCACATACCAGTGACAACATACGATGTTTGGTTTTCCATTCTTGAGTTACACCACTTAGAATAATACTCTCCAATCTCATCCAGGTCACAGCAAATGCTGTTAATTCATTCCTTTTTATGGCTGCATAGTATTCCATTATATATATATATATATATGTATGTGTGTATATATATATATATATAAATATATATCTCACAGTTTCTTTATCCACTTGTTGATTGATGGGCATTTGGGTTGGTTCCACAATTTTGCAATTGTGAATTGTGCTGTTATAAACATGCGTGTGCAAGTATATCTTTCAAATAATAACTTCTTTTCCTCTGGGTAGATACCCAGTAGTGGGACTGCTGGATCAAATGGTAGTTCTACTTTTAATTCTTTAAGGAATCTCCACACTGTTTTCCATGGTGGCTGTATTATTTTACATTCCCACCAGCAGTGTAGAAGTGTTCCCTGTTTTCCGCATCCATGCCAACATCTACTGTTTTTTGATTTTTTGATTATGGCCATTCTTGCAGGAGTGAGGTGTATTGCATTTTGGTTTTGATTTGCATTTCCCTGATCATTAGTGATGTTGAGCATTTTTTTCATGTTTGTTGGCCATTTGTACATCTTCTTTCGAGAATTGTGTATTCATGTCCTTAGCCCACTTTCAGATGGGACTGTTTTTTTCTTACTGATTTATTTGAGTTCATTGTAGATTCTGTATATTAAATGCCCTTTGTCAGATATACAGAAGATTTTCTCCCACTCTGTGGGTCGTCTGTTTACTCTGCTGACTCTGTTGTCTGTTTACTCTGCTGACTGTTCCTTTCGCTGTGCAAAAGCTCTTTAGTTTAATAAGGTCCCAACAACTTATATTTGTTTTTATTGCATTTGCTTTTGGGTTCTTGGTCATGAAATCCTTGCCTAAGCCAATGTCTAGAAGGGTTTTTTCCAATGTTATCCTCTAGAATTTTTATAGTTTCAGGTATTAGGTTTAAGTCCTTAATCCATTTTGAGTTGATTTTTGTATAAGGTGAGGGATGAGGATCCAGTTTCATTCTCCTACCTGTGGCCAGGCAATTATCCCAGCACCATTTGATGAAATGTCCTTTCCCTACCTTATGTTTTTGTTTATTTGTCAAAGATCAGTTGGCTCTAAGTATCGGGGTTTATTTCTGGGTTCTCTACTATGCTCCATTGGTCTATGTACCTATTTTTATACTGGTACTACGCTGTTTTGGTAACTAGAGCCTTACAGTATAGTTTGAAATCAGGTAATGGGATGCCTCCAGGTTGGTTCTTTTTGCTTAGTCTTGCTTTGACTATGTAGGCTCTTTGTTAGTTCCACATGAATTTCAGAATTGTTTTTTTCTAATTCTGTGAAGAATGATGGTGGTATTCTGATGGGGATTGCGTTGAATTTGTAGATTGCTTTTGGCAGTATGGTCATTTTCACAATATTGATTCTACCCATCCATGAGCATGGGATGTGTTTCCATTTGTTTGTGTTGTCTATGATTTCTTTCAAAACACTCTCAGAAGTGTTTTGTAGTTTTCCTTGTAGAGGTCTTTAGACTCCTTTCTTAGGTATATTCCTACACATTTTATTTTATTTTTTTTGCAGGTATTGTAAAAGGGGATAAGTTCTTGATTTCATTCTCTGCTTGGTTGCTGTTGCTGTATAGAAGAGTTACTGATTTGTGTACATTATTCTTGTATCTGGAGACTTTGCTGAATTCTTTGATCAGTTCTAGGAGCTTTCTAGGGGGGTCCTTAGGGTTTTCAAGGTAAACGATCATATCATCAGCAAACAGTGACAGTCTGATTTCCTCTTTACTAATTTGGATACTGTTTATTTCTTTCTCTTGTCTGATTGCTCTGGCTAGGACTTCCAGTACTATGTTGAAGAGGAGTGGTGACAGTGGGCATCCTTGTCTTGCTCCAGTTCTCAGAGGGAATGCTTTCAACTTTTCCCGATTCAGTATCATGTTGGCTGTGGGTTTCTCACAGAAGGCTTTTATTACACTAAGGTGTATGCCGATTTTGCTGAGAGGTTTTCTTTTTTTTTTTTGAGATGGAATCTCACTCTGCTGCCCAGGCTGGAGTGCAGTGGCGCGATCTTGGCTCATTGCAGCCTCCACCTCCTGGGTTCAAGTGATTCCCCTGACTCAGACTCTCCAAGTAGCTGAGACTACAGGTGCGTGCCACCACCCCTGGCTAATTTTTGTATTTTTAGTAGAGACGGGTTTTTGCCATGTTGGCCAGGCTGCTCTTGAGCTCCTAATCTCAGGTGATCCTCCCACCTCAGTCTCCCAAAATATTGGCATTACAGGCATGAGCCAGTATGCCCGGCCAAGAGTTTTAATCATAAACGGATGCTGGATTTTGTCTAATGCATTTTTTTGCATCTATTGAGATGATCATGTGATTTTTTGTTTTTAATTCTGTTTATGTAGTGTATCACATTTATTGACTTGCATATGTTAAACCATCCCTGCATGCCTGGTATGAAACCCACTTGATCATGGTGGATTATCTTTTCGATACGTTGTTGGATTCAGTTAGCTAGTATTTTGTTAAGAATTTTAGCATCTATGTTCATTGGGGATATCAGTCTGTAGTTTTCTTTTTTTGGTTATGTTCTTTCCTGGTTCTGGTATTAGGGTGATGAATTAGGGAGGGTTCCTTCTTTCTCTCTCTTGTGGAATAGTGTCAAAAGGATTGGTACCAATTCTTTGAATGTCTGATAGAATTCTGCTGTGAATCCATCTGGTCCTGGACTTTTTTTTGTTGACAATTTTTTAGTTACCATTTCAGTCTTTTTAGTTACCATTTTAATCTGCTTGTTATTGGTCTGCTCAAGGTATCTAATTCTTCCAGATTTAAGCTAGGAGGATTGTATTTTTCCAGGACTTTATCCATCTCTTCTAGGCTTTCTAGTTTATGTGTGTAAAGGTGTTTACAGTAGCCTTGAATGATCTTTTGTATTTCAGTGGTGTCAGTTTTAATATCTCCTATTTTGTTTTTTAGTGAGGTTATTTGGATTTTCTCTCTTCTTTTCTTGGTTAATGTTGCTAATGGTCTATGAATTTTATTTATCTTTTCAAAAAACCAGATTTTGTTTCATTTATCTTTTGTATTGTTTGTTTGTTTCAATTTCATTTAGTTCTGCTCTGATCTTGGTTATTGCCTTTCTTCTGCTGGGTTTGGGTTTGGTTTGTTCTTGTTTCTCTAGTTCTTTGAGTTGTGACCTTAGATTGTGTTCTTTCAGACTTTTTGATGTAGGCATTCTATGCACTTTCATCTTAGCATTGCCTTTGCTGTATCTCAGAGGTTTTGATATGTTGTGTCATTACTGTCATTCAGTTTGAAGAATTTTTAAATTTCCATCTTGATTTTGTTTTTGACCCAATGCTCATTCAGGAGCAGGTCAATTTCCATGTATTTGTATGGTTTTGAAGGTTCCTTTTGGAGTTGATGTCCAATTTTATTCCACTGTGGTCTGAGAGAGTGCTTGACATAATTTCAGTTTTCTTAAATTTATTGAGGCTTGTTTTATGGCCTATGATATGGTCGATCTTGGAGAAAGTTCCATGTGCTGTTGAATAGAATGTGTGTTCTGCAGTTGCTGGATGAAATGTTCTGTATACATCTGTTAAGTCCATTTGTTCCAAGGTATAGTTTAAATCCATTGTTTCTTTGTTGACTTTCTGTCTTGATGACCTGTCTAGTGTTGTCAGTGAAGTATTGACATCCCCCACTATTATTGTGTTGCTGTTTATCTCATTTCTTAGGTCTATTAGTAATTGTTTTATAAATCTGGGAGCTCCACTGTTACTTGCATATATGTTTAGGATTTTAACCACTGTTGCTTTAAAGTTTGTTTTGTCTGATATAAGAATAGCAATGCCTCTTTGCTTTTGGTGTCATTTGCATGAAATGCCTTTTATACCCCTTTACTTTAAGTTTATATGAGTCCTTATGTGTTAGGTGAGTCTCCTGAAGGCAGCAGATAGTTGGTTGGTGAGTTCTTATCCATTCTGCGGTTCTACATCTTTTAAGTGGAGCATTTAGGCCACTTACATTCAATGTTATTATTGAAATGTGAAGTACCATTGCATTCATCATGCTCTTTGTTGCCTGTGTACTTTGGTTTTGTTTTTGATTTTTAACTTTTTTTTTTTTGCTTTATAGATCTGTGTGATTTATGCTTTAAAGAGGTTCTGTTTTGATGTATTTCCAGAATTTGTTTCAAGATTTAGAGCTCCTTTTAGCAGTTCTTTTAGTGGTAGCTTGGTGGTGGCAAATTCAGCATTTGTTTGTCTGAAAATGGCTGTTATCTTTCCTTCATATGTGATACTTAGTTTCACTGGATACAAAATTTTTGGCTGATAACTGTTTTGTTTGAGGAGGCTGAAGATAGGTCCCTAATCCCTTCTAGCTTTTAGGGTTTCTGCTGAGAAATCTGCTGTTAATCTGATAGGTTTTCCTTTATAGGTTACCTGGTGCTTCTGTCTCATAGCTCTTAAGATTCTTTCCTTTGTCTTAACTTTGGATAACCTGATGACAATGTGCCTAGGCAATGATCTTTCTGGGATGAATTTCCTGGGTGTTCTTTGTGCTTCTTATATTTGGATGTTGAAGTCTCCTGCAAGACTGGTGAGGTTTTCCGCGATTATTCCCCCAAATATGCTTTCCAGGCTTTTAGAATTCTCTTCTTCCTCAAGTACACCAATTATTCTTACGTTTGGTTATTTAACTTAATCCCAGACTTCTTGGAGGTTTTGTTCATATTTTCTTATTATTTTTTCTTTGTCTTTGTTGGATTGGGTTAATTCAAAGACCTTGTCTTTGAGCTCTGAATTTCTTTCTTCTACTTGTTCAATTCTATTGCTTAGACTTTCCAGAGCATTTCACATTTCTAAAAGTGTGTCCAAAGTTTCCAGAATTTTTGACTGTTTTTTTCTTTAAGCTATCTATTTCCACGAATATTTCTCCTTTCACTTCTTTTATCATTTTCTGTATTTCCTTGGATTGGGCTTTGCCTTTCTCTGGTCCCTCCCTGATTAGCTTAATAACTAACCTCTTGAATTCTTTTTGAGATAAATCAGGGATTTCTTCTTGGTTTGGATCCATTGCTGGTGCACTTGTGTGATTTTCTGGGGTGTTGAAGAGCCTTGTTTTGTCATATTACCAGGGTTGGTTTTCTGGTTTCTTCTCATTTGTGCAGGCTCTGTCAGAGGGAAGGTCTAGGGCTGAAAGCTGCTGTTCAGATTCTTTTGTCCCACAGGGTGTTCCCTTGATGTACCACTCTCCCCCCTTTCCTAGGGATGTGGTTTCCTGTGAGCCAAACTGCAGTGATTGTTGTCTCTCTTCTAGCCACCCAGCAAGTCTACCTGGCTCCAGGTTGGCACTGGGGGTTGTCTGCACAGAGTCCTGTGATGTGAACTGTTTATGGGTCTCTCAGGTGTGGATACCAGCACTTATTCCAGTGGAGGTGGTGAAGGGTGCAATGGACTCCGTGAGGGTTTTTAGCTTTGGTGGTTTAACGCTCTATTTTTGTGCTGGTTGGCCTCCTGCCAGGAGGTGGCGATTTCCAGAAAGCATCAGTTGTAGTAGTGTGCTGAGGAAACTGCGATGGGTGGGGCCCAAGAACTCCCAAGAGTATATGCCCTTTGTCTTCTGCTACCAGGGTGGATAGGGAAGGACCATCAGGTGGGGCATGGCTAGGCATGTCTGAGCTCAGACTCTCGTTGGGTGGGTCTTGCTGTGGCTGCTGTGGGGGGTGGGGGCGAGATTCCCAGTTCACTGGAGTTGTGTACCAAGGAGGATTATGGCTGCCTCTGCTGAGTCATGCAAGTTTTCAAGGAAGTGGGGGAAAGCCGGCAGTCACAGGCCTCACCCTGCTCCCAGGCAAACTGAAGGGCTGGTTTCACTCCCACCGAGCCGCCCCAACAGCCAGAGTCTGTTTCCAGGGAGAGGGCAAGAGGGGCTTGAAAACTTGCCCAAGGCTATCTGTCTCCCAGCAGCCACAGAAAAGGGCTTTAGTTCTTCCCCTGCTGGTGAAGGCTGCAGGCCTGATTTGGGCCCTCCCCCAAGTTCTGGCAAGGAGGCTTCTCGCCCTGTTCAAATTGTTACAAAGTTCAGCTAGAGAATTCCTTCTCCCTGCGGAGTTTTACCCCTTGCTCCTCTGGCCACCCTCCAGATGGATTCCTGTGGTGTCAGGCAGGAATGGGCTGCTTGGGGACCCAGAGAGCTCCCAGGACCTTGCTGCTGCTTCTTCTACCCCTGTATTTCACTGGGCTCTCTAAGTTGACTCAGCTCCAGGTAAAGCCAGAAACTTCTCCCACAAACAGACCTTCAGCTTCTTCAGTGGGGGTGTGTGTTCAGGAGAGGAGGGTCTCCCTTCCCCACTTCTGCAGTTGGGGCACTCACAGTAACTGGGGCATCTCCCAGGTCCTACGGGAGCAGTCTGCTTCCTTCAGAGGGTCTGTGGGTCCTCTCGGGATTGCTGGTTTGTTCTTGCAGTGGATCTGGAGCTAAAATTCACAATGCAAGCCTCTGCATGCTGCTTTTTCTGGAGCTGCAATCTAGTCCTGCCTCCTGTCCACCATGATCTCCTGAATCCAGTATTGCACATAACCTATGCACAAACTCCTGTATATGTTAAATCATCTCCAGATGACTTATGATACCTAATACAATGTGAATGCTATGTTTTATATATATATATATATATATGTTACACTGTATTTTAAATTTTGTATTTTTGTATTTTTATTTTTTAAACCAAATGTTTTCAATTCATGGTTGGTTGAATCTGCAATATGAAACCCACAGATAGTGGGATTTGGAAAGGTCTTCTCTACTTGGAGAGTATTAAGAAAAATTCATGTTTTCTTTTAGTACTTCTGTGGCTATTTTTCTAAGTTTAAATCTTTGAAGCATCGGCATTTATTTTGGTGTATAGTTAAGAGCTGGTATTCAACTTTCTTGTTTTCCAGATGGTTATCCAATTGTCATAGTATTTTCTATTGAATAATCTCCCATCCCTTCACTGATCTTAAAAGCCAGTTTTATTATGTGCAAAATTCCTATATTATTTGGATCTATTTCTTGACCTTCTGTTAATCTGTCTGACGATTGATAAGCAAATACCACAGACTATTTTAATTATTGTAGCTATAATATGCTTTCCTATCTGGCAGAGCTAGTTCCTCTCATTATTTGTCTTTTCTAGAATATTCCTGGCTATTCTTTAGGAACTTAGAATAATCAATTGGTATTTTTCTTAGAATTATACTATATTTACAAATTAACTTAGGGAAAATTTATATCTTGAGGATGCTGAGTCTTCCTATCCATGGATATTGTATACTTTCGCATTTGGTTCTAGTTTTTTACCCTCTCCCCCTCTTTTGATGAGCCTCTGTAACATTTCAAAGCTTTTTTCATATATATATTTCTTTATTACATTTACCTCTAAAGTTAGGTATATACTCCTATGTGGGTAATGTTATCACATATAGGTCTAATTTCTAAACAGATGTGGCAATAAAAACTATTAGCTATGGGTTTATATAAAAGTCACTCATTTTTGTTTTGTTTTTTGTTAAGTGCCTAGTTCTTGAAACTTAGCAAACTCAGGCTTGAAAAATTCACTAGAACTACAGCCATAAAACATACCTCTTTTTGACTCCAGCTAATAAATATTTCTCTCCTAAAATGTTTTAGCATGAAAACAGAACTCATTGGATTTTCAGAAACCTTTTCTACCTGTTGGCTTCGTTTTCAATTTTGAGAGTACACAGATCTTAGTGGTGTTGCATTACCTATTAACAATTTTTATTAAACTAAAAATACAAAACTTACCTCCTAAATTCATTCCAGCTTGAAGACATTTCTGAAGTCTGCAAGCAGGACAATTCTTTCGTCGAATCTTATCAATGATGCAATCATTTCTTCCAGCACATAAATAGTTGTGTTGCCCTGATTAAAATAATAAAAAATAACTGTTAAAATAGAGGATACTAGTACAAAACATTAATATGTATACTCAGAATATAAAACTACTTCTTTCCTGCCTTGAAATCTCTTCCTCAAAAAAGTAAAAATACATGATTTGTAGATAATATAGAGGAGGAGATGGTCAGCTTAATGCAGCTGAGACTTTAGATTACATATGATAACATTACACTTATTTTCAAACATGTTCTCATATAAGTAGAGCGATATTTCTCCATTGTTCGAATTTTTTGATAGCTGCACAGGTTCAGGGAATAGTGCACATTTCCTGCAGACATCACAACAGCACCAATCTAAACAAAAACCCTATTGCAGCTGTTTAAGCTGCTATGCCTGCCCACCATTTATACATGTGACTTCACTGGGATTTCACAGTAATTTCACTTTCAAATTACACAGTTAGAAATGTTAAACTGTTTCATTCTGTAAAACAATATGGAACTAAAAAAAATCAGATGTGGGCACAGCACAGGCTTAGAGAGTGGCATCTATTGGCAAAATATGAAATTGTAGCCTAGCTTTATTAGTATTTATTCAAAAATATTTACTAAACACCCACTGGGTACTAGGCACTACTAGAGGCACTAGGGATACAGTGATAAACAAGACAGACAAAAGCCTCTGCTCTTAACTTTCATTCGATTTGAGGGAGACATAATAGACAAGGTAATTAGATAAAATGTGTAAGATGTCAGATAATAATAAGCACTAGGGAGAAAAATGAAGGGAACATGGAAGGTGATTTTTAAATAAAGGTCTATAGAACTATCAGGCCTATAGATCCTTCAATCTAACAGTGTGGACATCTAGGGGAGAACATATACCAGAAAGAAGGAAAAGCAAATGTGGTAGGGAGGAAGGTGAGGGCTGATTACTTGGCATGTTCTAGGAACAGCAGGGACACCAGGATGAATGAGCAGAAGAGAATGAGTAGAGAGTAAGAAAAGACAGAGATAAAGAGCTAATGTGAGCCACATCACATAGGTCCTTAGAGATGATATTCAAGACTTTGGCCTTTACTCTGAGATGAAGCCACTAGACTAGAGGGCTTTGAGCAGAGGAGTCACTTGATACGATTTATATTTCACAGCATCACACTGGCTGCTGTGTTGAAACTGACTGCAGTGGACTAAGGACAGAAGTAGAGAGACCAGGGGTAGGAGGCAATTATTGTAACCTAGGGGAGAGAGGAAAGTGGGCTGGGTCATTGTGGTAGCAGTGGCAGTGGTGAGATTCTAAATGTATTCCAAAAGTAGAGCTGCAAGGTTTGCTGACAGACCAGAGGAAATGAGGAGTTAAGGAGGCCTTAAGATTCTTGGGCTAAACAAATAGAAAAAGGGAACTGCCATTAATTAAAAAGGGGAAGACAGAAGGAGCCAATGGTTTATGAGGAATGACCCCAGCTCAGTCTTGGACATGGCAAGTCAGAGAAGCCTGATAGGCATCCAAGTAGAGGTGGCAGGTCTGCGGTTAGGAAGAGGGCTGGGCTAGAGATGTAATCAGCTTATGGATGTGATTTTAAGCCACAAAACTGGGTGAGATCATATGGTGGGTGAGCACAGACTGAAGAGTGAAGCCTGAAGAGTCACGGGTTATTGAAAAGAAGAGAGGGGGGCCCACTGTTTACTGCAAAGTAGTGAACAGGCTCCAAAGCACTCCCTTCAGTGTAGTACTATCATGTTCCCTTGATTTAAGAATTACTAAGTAAATTACAGTAAATACTCAATAAAAATAACGTGCATCACTTAATGTAATTAAAATAATGTAATCTAAAGTATATTCTCTAACATTATAGTAAATCTTAGTAATAATAACAATAAAACAATAGTAACAGAATAGGGAAATCTATCAAAGTGAAGAAATGAAACCCTGCCATTATAATAATTTAATGCCTTTTCTAAAAATGGAAGGCTCTTAATGAATATGGGTAGGTGTAGATAATTACACAAAGGCAATCAATATCCATGGTAAAAACGGTAACTGATGAATATAACGTTTCATGATGTTGTACGGCAGCTTAGAGAGGTTTCCACTTTTAAAATAAAATTTTAATGCCACATTAGAGTTCTATCTTAGTTAACCCACAGAACAACCCTATGACACAGGTGAGATTATTATTGCTGCTACTCACCAGAAGAAACTCATACTAGAATTGATAAAATGACTTTCCAAAAAGGTAGAGTTGGAAGAGTAATTTAGGAAGTCTGATAATATTGCTGTGCCTCAAGGCCAGGAGAGGGTTTTCTAAATACTAATTTAGATATAATTTAGATTAATTTGCAATATAATTTACTGTTGGTCTAATAAGACATTGAAGATGCTCTCTGGAAATGAGAAGCAACAGAATGTTGAGCGAAGCACACTCTACTAGCCAGCATTTCTACTGACAACTGACATTATGTGCCTTTTGCATAGTATGAAATTGAATACAAAACCACAGATTTCATCTTTAATATACACTGAACTGAATAAACTTTAAAGTCCAAAGAAATAACTAAACGTAATTTAAATTTGTTTTAGTTCAACAAGTGTTTATGGGGAACCTCCAATATGTTGCAAGGTCACGAATCATTTGCATAAGGGTTGGTCTGCTGTAGTCTAAGATTCACTTCTGTGAATTTTCAGTAAATGTAACTAAGACTTTTTAGATTGTAGGCATACAGAACGGAAAAAAATGGCCACTGTCTTATGAACACATTGGAAGATTTTCTTCTTTGGGTGTTCAAAAACAGAGACTTTCAAATGCCAGGATTGTTCTAGAAGGATTTAAAAAAATAAATACCCTTCAAAAATTTGTTACTGTAACAACCCAGGATGATTTTCTCCCCAAAACAATATTTCATCTTCCACAAATAGGATAGCAGAGTTGTAAGAGACCGTTGCAGACATGTCATTTTCAGAAAATTTTGTCATTTATATTTTTAGTTGTGTAAACATTAAAAATTTAAATTACACCTACACAAATATATAATGTGTGTCTCATTCCTTAATTCATATTAAACCAACACAACACACAACCAAAATCTGTCCAGTAGGACTCAAGAAACTTTAGTCATCCATCCATCTGTGTACTCGAGTTCAGTGTACCTCCTGCTTGAGGTTGGGGCAGCTTTTTGGGCACAAGGCAGCCATTCTAGAAGACAGAAAGCTTCCAAGGTTAGGATAAACTTGAATGAAGTACCAAGATGCTTACGTCAGTTAGTGCACATGTAACACAAATTGAAAGACTTATAGGAAAACCAGATAAACTAAAGGGAAAATAAAAGCAAAAATGCTTTATGGACTTAAAAAACAATAACAAAGTTGAGTTTAAAAATAAATCAGGTGCAGCACACCAACATGGCACATGTATACATATGTAACAAACCTGCACATTGTGCACATGTACCCTAAAACTTAAAGTATAATAATAATAGTAATAAAAAGAATTCTAAAATAAATAAATAAATAAATCAAAGGTATCATGTTTTTCAAATGTTTTAAACTATAGTATTGCTTTTAACTGTAGAATAATTTAGTAAGTGTTTAAAAGTTAATCTCATTATTTTAAAAGTTACTGCATTCAATAAAAACTGTCTTTTACAATTTTCAATTATTTTGAAACCAAGAAGCAACTTTATGTTATACTTGGCCTGGTCCCAACTGAGAAAACACAGATTATATGACATACAGGTCTCTAAACATCAATAACATAAGAACAGAAAAGTAGAAAAACGAAGGGCAGGGAGGAGAAAGCACAATGAAAAGCGGACCAGCTTTGCAACCAGGGTCCATCTGGGTCTCAATCCTACCTGAGTCATAAGGAGCTATCAGAGCCTCAGCAAAGTGGCTCAATGTTTCTAGCATTGGTATCTTGATCTATAAAATGCAAAGAGTAATGCCTACTTTCTATATTGTTAAATGGTTTCAAATGAATAATATACACATAAAGCAAGAATGACAAAGCCTGGCCTGAAGAAAGAACTAAAAAAAAAAAAAAGAAAAAACTAAAAAAATTTTAAAAAGGTGGTAGAGGTGGTAGTGATGACCATTTTGTTAACGCACTTAAAAAAAAATGGGGCCGGGTGCGGTAGCTCACACCTGTAATCCCAGCGCTTTGGGAGGCCAAGGTGGGTGGATCACGAGGTCAGGAGATCGAGACCATCCTGGCTAACACAGTGACACCCTGTCTCTACTAAAAATACAAAAAAATTAGCCAGGCACGGTGGCGGGTGCCTGTAGTCCCAGCTACTTGGGAGGCTGAGGCAGAAGAATGGCGTGAACCCAGGAGGCGGAGCTTGCAGTGAGCCGAGATGGCACCACTGTACTCCAGCCTAGGTGACAGAGCGAGACTCCATCTCAAAAAAAAAAAAAAAAAAAAGTAGGATGAGAAAATCCAAAGAACAAAAATCAACTCGTAATGAAAGTTAAGTGACTAAAGAGTGTCCTGTGGGAGCAGAATGTCACCTTTGAGTAGGAAGGCCTCTAGATGAAAAGAGTCCAGTTGAAACAAGACAAACGCCATTCAGCTCCGAACCCATCTTTAAGTCTTTAGCTTTTTTCTAAAAGCTGGCAAGGATATGAGCATGTTGAACTATATCTTTAGGGTAAACACAGGATAAAAAGCCAGGACTGTCCTATCTGCAACTCAGCTAAGAATTCTAGACTAGGGCCCAAGACTATAGGCATGGGATAAGATTCTGGAAAGTTATAACTTCCTTGTATTATTTCTCTCGATATCTCTTTTTTAATATATTACTTAATATCAAGATTCTTAAAAGTAAGTAGGCACATACACTCAGGGGCAGAAGCAAAGGTGAGCCTGGGAGACTGAATTCCATTTTGCCAGGAGCCTTCAGGAAAACTGCACCCCTGCAGACGAGAGAAGGCAGAGGTAGCTGATATTTACAGACAGGCAGGTTGAGGAGCAAGGCCCTCGGAAAACAAGAAAAAGAGGTTCTAGGATTTAACATATATTCCCAGACAATGAGTTAATCCCATTCACAAGGATTTTTAAGGCAGAATATAAAAAGGTAAAACATAGTCCATTTCTTCCAAGACCTTATATTCTAGGGGTTAGGAGTAGGCTGGGGAAATTAAAATGATTAAGATAAGTCTCCCTACGTAACACACCTGTACATGTACCTCTGAACTTAAAAGTTAAAAAAAGATATATCATGTGTTCTTGATATGTTCTGACTTAAGGAAGGGATCATATTGGAGTTGGGGGATGAATCGGCCTTTACGGAGAAGGAAAGCATCTGGGGTAAGCCTTAAGGAATGTTCTAGAGGAATGTTCATACAATGAAACATGGAAAGGACAGACGTACAGGTGTTCCACACAAAGAATAAGCCCAAGGAAGGCTGAGACATAGTTAAGTGTTCAGTAAGCAACTGGTCTGGCAGAAGCACAGGCAGGACGGGTACAGAGGAGGAACAGACAGTGTCCACACAGTCTGGTAGCCCAGCCACTTCCAGAGGCTGCCAATGCCCTGCGGGCTCCAGTGCCCCTTCCTCTCTTCTGGGTTTCAGCACCATGCATATACCTGTCCACTGAATGTTCCCACCTGAATGTCTCTGACACTTCAATCCCTCCCTGTTCACTAATCAAATGTCACATCCCCACCCCCTACACAGCCCCCTTCCTGCCTGCTATATGCCCAATTTTAAAGCTACAAGCAGTTGCATGAACTAGAAGCTACAAGTTATCCATGATTTACACTGCTTCTCCCTACAATCCTCTACATTCAACCACTGGCAAAGAACTGATGATTCTCCCTTCTAAGTGTCTTTTGTGTCCCATCTATATCCATCAGTACTTTCTTCATTGCAGGATCTCTTGGTTAAACTTCTGAATTACGGAGTTTGAATCCCTGTTACTATCTGACTTTAGAGAAGTTACTTAACCTTTTCATATATCAGTTTCCCGACTTGTTAAACAAGAATTATAAAAGTGCCTATTTCATGAGTTATCATGAAAATAATATACCACATAAACCACTTAAAATAGTCACTGCTATGCAGTAAGGATAAAATGAATGGTAGCTGTTATCGCTGTATTTCTGTGATTATCATTATTATTATTATCATGTATTACTGCATATTATCAGTATAATTTTAATGGACTTGTAACTAGTCTACCTGCCTCTACTAATTCACCACTTCTAAATCAAATGATTCTAACTTCAATTTAAAAGTTATTAAATAAAAAAAAACTCTTACACAGACATCAATAGGTTAAAAAAAGAAAGAGAACCATTTTGTTTGAAATGAAGCTAAGGGGTGTTTCCCTCCATCTGTACCCATCAGTGGCATAGGGAGTACTCCACAGGAAACTGTGGCCTCTAGGGCAGGCACTTAAGGCCCTGGGCCTCCCCAGAAGTTTCTCCATCTTCGTAGACCCTGCACAGTCTTCCCCCTGAATCACAGATCTGATTATGACATCATCTGTTTAAAGGCCTTCTAGGGCCCTTCACTGCTTAAACTCTCAAGTCCAAGCTCTTATAAGCTCCATATTCAATGTGAGTTGAGCCAGTGTGGCATAGGGAGGGGAGGTGGGCAGGCCAGAGCTCAAAGATGTGCTCAGCAAAACTTAAGACCATTTCAGAAAAAGGAACCAAAGCTTGATCAGAGGCGCTGACCTAATAACACTGGATTATGTTTACCAGTCGTTTTAGTTTTGGTGTTTTTATTATTGGCATGTATTGTTCCTATTATGGATGTGAAGGACAATATGCTTATGGTTTATTTTAACAAATAAAAGAACTCAGAAGATTGGTCCTTTGCCTGCTTGTATCTCTCTCCACAAGTACAGACATATAGGTTGGTCCTGAATCACAAACACCATTGCTACAGACATCCTCAATTATAGACAGTAGTCAGCATGCACCATCTCCTCTGCCTGCCAACCCTGACTGATGCTGCCAGAAGTGGCAGCACTTCTGGCATATCTCCCCCATTACTTTTCTTTTAAATCTTAGAAGGGAGTCTCATTTCTGTTTTTCTCTGGCTCCACTAATTTCATGTTCTATGACATCTACAGATCCATATACCTCCTTCAACTCCCCATCAGTGCCCCACTCCTCTACCTATATCTGGAAAACATTCTATCCCTCCATACACATGGCTGATCATCAGGGTAGTACCCTTTTATCAAGCAAGACACTGAGGTTCTCAGGGAGCGTTAGATATGAGATATGAAAAGAACCAGGTTCTGGAAGCCCCCATACCACAGCAGACACCTATAAATACGCTTGAGAATCTTTAAAGAAGGATTTGCAGAGAAGGAGGTGCTTGAATTACATCTTACGAACAGAATGCCCAAAATCTTATGTTTTAAAAAACTGACTTAACACACATTGGGAACATAGCCTTTTACATATGGGGGATTGAATATGGAAAATCAAAACACACTGAACATTGACATTTGCTCCCGCCCCAGTACCCAGATTCCTTCCCGTCCCCACAGAGGGGCGGTGCTGGGGCCTCAGATTGAGCGTCCAGTGGGGAACACCTCTGCCCACCCTTGATCTTTTTTTCCAGGGGGAGGAAGCTCCAAGATGCTACACTACAGGCCTCTCTCCATCCCCTTTACTCAGTCTGCTTTTATTAGTACATTTGAGAAGAATTAATCTGGCTTGCCTGCCTCCACATTGGCTTCGTCCTTTTGTGGGAGAGCTCCCTTTGGGAGCAGGTGCTCAGCCTCCAGTCTTGGGAAGGCCTGTCCTGATCCAGCTGTTCCCTTGCCTGTACCTAATCTGGGGGCTCAGATGACAGGCCCTTTTGGCTCTTATCACTAAGTCATATACTTCAACTTATTTACCACCAAAATGTTGATGTTTTATCTTCCACCAGCCACTCTATTGTTTTATAACTGAATTTGTTCAGAATCCGGGTGGGAAACGTGCTATTTTACAGGTCACTTAGAGATGAAGAGAGACAGAGTTAACACCAGAGTCCCTGAGATTCAGATCTCACAAATATGGACACATACAGAGTGAGCTCCTGAGCTTGAATCCTAACAAAGGCGCTAAGGTTCCCCCCTCATCCCACTTCCTCTGTATCTCGCCCCTTAATTCCTACTTTCCCAGATCTGGAGCTCATTAAAAGGCAGGGAACCCAGGGAATGTGGTCATTATGGGAATCCAAATGTTGATGACAGTGAAGGCATAGTTTAAACCCTCTTCTGGTGTTTTTGTTTTCCTTCTAAAAAATAATCTTGAACAAATTTCACCACTGAATCTTGTTTTCCTTTAAAACCTTATTTTTATGCTCCCTATGTTATGTGAAATGTTTTCTTTTTCATATCTTGAAGATACAAAGTATTTAAATAAAAGGGACAGTAACTTATAAAAATAGTTTGATATTTATCACTCTCTGAACAATCTATTGCTTAATAATTTGTTATATGCCAGAGCCATTAATAAATCTGAGGGTTTGGTTGTTGTTGCTGTTCATTCAAACATGGGAACTATATGTTTAGTAGAACACCAAACTGGCTGCAAGTACATCTTCACTAACTACCCCTGGTTGATACTCTAGAATAACCAGACCTTATGTACGATGTAAGTTTCCCTATTTAAAAAAAAAACAAACACATTTATTTTCAGTATCAGAAAGGCAATTTCTCCAAATCCTTTTTAAAATTAATTTTGTGCTTAAATCTCTTTCTCATTTTTAAAGATCCATTTGTTGTCCTGCTGCAAGATTTTTTTTTTTTTTTTAAGCAGTTGACAACTGCCCAGCAACAGCAGCCTGTGTTTGCAGTCACTATTTTGGGCTACATCACATGTCACTTACATAACCTTGTTTAACTGCTCTTGAACTGGTTCGAACAACCTGGGAAACAGATTAGAGCAGCCCCAGCAAATTCCCGCATTGCAGATTCTGATGTGCGATTTCCCTTCCCCCTTCCCCCCCCCACCGCCCCCATTCTTATAATGTCGCATGGTGAGTTAAGACGGTGTCCAACAAGAACTGGTTATTCATTGTTGGAGCCAACTAAAACATTCGATAATTAACTTCCTCTGCTCGGTTAAAACCAGTTTGGTCTGCCCATAATAAACCAATGAACAATGATCCCCTGCTGCTGAGGTTTATGAGTGGGCCTGGATTAACATGTTTTAAAATGCCAGGGGGAAAAAGAACTGACTTGAGAAGTAAGTATAGGTTGCCTTTGCCACCTTAAAGCACAAATCTTTTGAAGTTATGTTTTTAGGATTCCAACATTTTAATTCAGAAGTCAGATCAGCATTATTTTTTTTTCCTGTGGTGTTTCAAGAGTTCTTCCCATGTGGATAAGCACAAAATTCCCAAATAAACATTCTTCTTGTTGTGAAAGGTGTTTGTGTTTCATTTTTAAAGTGTACTTTTAATTATCATAAGAATTTTTATGTATATTTTAGTAAAAGATAATCAAAGATAATATTATATGACAAAATCCAAGTGATGCAAGATTTTAACCTTGAGAAACACTCACTATGGTGCGCAATAAGAAAAAACAAGTAAGTTACTGACAAGGAACAAGGAACATGTTTTTCAGGAGGAGTGACTTACGTCTCTCACACATTCAATACTAGGAATTTAACATAGCTGCACTTCACTATGCAAAAACATGTTATCTAGATAAACTAATAAGTTATTCAGGGCAGTGGAAAGGGAACTAGCATTTGTTGAATTCCTATTATGTGACAGGTGCTTTATCAATCATACCTAATTTAATCCTTTAAAAATCCTACGGGGGGAGTCCTATGAGATTAGTTACATTATCCCCATTTTTTCAATTAAGACAAATTCGGAGAGGTAAAATCATGTGGCTAGCTTAGCTGGGATTCATACTTGCAGCACTTTATTACAGCACTTACTCTGTCTACGGTCCATCCATGTTAGAAGTATACTTAAGATTCTTATACCAACAGGACAAAATGGTGCAGAAACAGAACCTCTGGAATGCAAGACATGTTTAGGCGACCTTAAAAAGGATAATTCAGACAAATACATCACTAACCACTCTGACACTGGGAAAAAAGAACCATATGAATTTGGTCGCACCTATAATTCTAATTACATCATACGTAGGATGCCAAATTTACATACTGCCTGATCCACCACTTTTTGCCTGATCTAAATATACCTCTAAACTCCAGACCTGGAAGCCAACATATGCACAGCCCTTGCAAGAATTTAAAAATCCTACATGCTGCGTTCTGTGTGATCAGATTTTTGCCCAACCAGCTAATCCCTCAAGACCTCAAAAGTAGAAATGAGGCCAGGGTAGAGAGAAGGGACTGTTGTTCAGCCACTCTGGCTTCAAACTATTTGTTAAGATTTGAAGGTTTCAACACAGTTCAGTGGGTCCTTATTTGCCATCTCAGGCATAGCCCAGTTTCTGAACAACAATATAACTCTAGACCGAAATGAAACCCAGATGAGAGCGGATATTGGTAACAAAGGATAACTGAATCATAAACTTCTACCAACAATCTAAAATGTTTGCAAAAAAAGTATGAAATTATTTGATATGTGTTTGTTTTGCCACATGCACAAATATTAAATTAGACTAATTTTGGGTCTATAATGCTATAATATATGCATGTGGTACAAAATTCAAGATGTACTATAGGACATCTGGTGAAAAGGCTCTCTCTCCCCCTCTCCTATCCTCTAACCACCTAGTTTCCTTCCCCCAAGGCAAACCACTGTTAGCAATTTCTCTGTATCTTCCAGAGGTTTTTCTAGGATACACGTTTTTAACAACAGTAAATATGTTCTGTTTGTTAAGTTAGGCATTATTAATTCAATATGTCTGCTTGCTCTTTTATTAATTCAACAAATAATTATCGGGTGGCTATTACATGCCAGTTACAGCACTGGGAAGAGAGATGAGTAAGAGATCCCTGTCCTTTAGGGACTCATAATCCAGTGTGGGAGAGTGGCTCCTAAGCAAATTAAACCCTGGGGCAAGAACGGCACATGAATAAGTGCTAAGAGAATACAGAAGAGAAAGTAACTATTTTCGCCTCAGAAATCAGAAGAGGCTCCACAGAAGAAGTAACAATAGATTTGCATCTTGAGAACTGTTTTTTGGATGGAAAGGGAATTAGAAAATCTTTCTACCCAGAGAAACATACTAAAAAAAAAATGTTGTCAGAGGGCATCATATATTTTGGGACGGGTGAGTTTTGTGGATGGAGCACAGTGGGGTGTGTGTGTAGAATTAAGAAAGAGCAAAACTGTGAGGACTTGTTAGGCCATATGACACAGTCTGGACATGAATCTTAGGCAATGGTGAAGCCAGTCCAGGTCTAATTTGTGTTTTGGGAGTTCACTCTAGTAGTTCAGTGGAAGACGTCCTAGAGTAATGGCAAAGGGACCAGTGAAACTCAGAATCCAGATGACTCTTTCCAAAGCGCATGGTTGGGAGATACAATTCCAATTAGTCATCCTTGTCTCTGTTACTCTCTGGCTCCAAACTTGTTTTTCCATAGCTGAATTACCTTCACACCCACTCACCCAAATGAGAAAAGCCAACGCCATCCTAAATCATTTCTTTGTGGCCCTCTATGCAAACACTCACACTTTCTTAATTTTATAACTCAAAGTTGTTTTCTACCTTCTTGGTCCCATCATTGTCTCAAAAAGAAGCATATAATATGTATGTTTGAGATAAAAATGGCAGCCATCAAGTTACCTACTTAGCTTGTCAAAGCCGAGTAGATATTTTCTGCTTTCATATTCTAAACCTGCCAGTTTCCCCTTTATCCCATTATTCCCAGTAGAAATAACTCACAAATTTCAGTCTGTTTGAACCAAAATTCTTATGCTTATGATGAAAAAGTGATACAAGGGGTAAAATCTGCATATGTTAGAACTTTGTATATGATTATTTTATCATGTGAAATTGAAAATTAGAATCTGATAAGAGAGTGGAAGGGAGAGGAACTGTGTGGGATATTGAGCTGCAAGCCTTTGTTCTCTGAAATAGGACTATCTGCTGAGACTGAGAAGGGCAGGGTTGGAGGAAGGGACTAGATCATAAGTGTGCTGGAGCAGCCGTGGAAATATGACAGCATGAGCTGAAAAGGAAGAAGACTCAGGCTTGTGGGCTACCAACTATGCTCCAGGTTACTGGGCTAGGCAAGTTACATTCTTATGTTTAATGTTTATGATAATCTTTTTTTTATTTTTATTTTTTTTGAGATAGGGTCTTGCTCTGTCATCTAGGCTGGAGTACAGTGGCATGATCACAGCTCACTGCAGCCTTGATCTTCCAGCCTCCAGCAATCCTCCCACATAAGCTGCCTGAGTAGCTGGGACTACAGGTGCATGCACCCATGCCTGGCAATTTTTTTTTGATTTTTAGTAGAGATGCAATCTTGCTGTGTTGCCCAGGCTGGTCTCCAACTCCTGAACTCAAGTGATCCTCCCAAAGTGCCAGGATTATAGGTGTGAGCCACCACTCCTGTCCTTATGATAACCTTTTAAATAGGTGATACTATCCTCATGTCCTGAGCAAGGAAATGGGTAGCTGTCCATGGTGCTTCACAGGGCAGCAGTGATGGTAGGATTCAAACTCAAGTCTGACAAAAGCCCATGCTCACTAGAATCACCTGGCCAGTCAAACAGAAGCAATACTGAATCTTCACATGCATGAAAACATCTAGTTCACAATTTCTAAGAAGGCTTTATACATATGTTTTAACCTTGTACATTTGATCATTTGGCTAAATTGTTTAAAATCATTTTCTATCTAAAAAATAGCTTAGTTCTTATTTACAGCTGAAACTCAGGACAAGAGAGGTTCCTAATGCAGTTCATAAGGTAGTAATGGGCTTTAGGGTCAGATGCAGTGGGTTATAGCGGACTGTGTCACTTAGCAGCTATGGAATACTGAACAAGCCATTTAATCTTACTTTTTTTTATCCATAAAGTCAGTAACAAATATTATCTCATAGGGGCTTATAAAGATTAATTCAACAGTACAGTAGTCCCCCTTTATCCATGGGGTACATGTTCCAAAGACCCCAAGTGGATGTCTGAAACTACAGATAGTGCCAAAATCTATATATACTATGTGTTTTCCTATACACACACACACCCATAACATTTAATGATAAATTAGGCACACTAGGAGATTAATAACTAATAATAACAGAGTAATTATAATAATAGACTGTAATAAAAGCTATTTGGATATGATCTCTCTCTCTTCTCATGATATCTTATTGTACTATACTTACCTATTTTCAGATTATGGTTGACACTGTGGGGACCTGAAACCAAGGAGCATGAAACCACTGACAAACGGGGAACTACTGTACATTTAAAACGCCTAGAACCATGTGTGGAACACAACAGGTGCTCAGCAAACTTTCTACTCTTCCCCAAGGTCACAGCCCTTGAGATCAGGAAGCACTTTAGTGCAACGACAGAGCACTGTTCCGGGAGCAGATGGCTTGGTTCCTGCCTGGTTTCACCACTCACTGACTGCGAGAGCTAGAGTTAGCCTCACCAAGCTCTAGTACGTCCATCTGTAGAATGGTCACTGTAAGGGTACCTCCCCGCAGGGCTGTATTCAGCCCTGTTCAGGTCAATCCCAACTTTGGGCAGAAGGATCCAGTCCTTCTATTCCAAAGCTGGGATCTCTGTGTTGTTACTTTTCTACCAATTATGCCTGCATGTTGGGCTCAGTTTCTGTTAATAGGTTTTGTGCCTCATTCCCCTGTGTCCCATTCCTTGTGTTAATGCCTATGTAGTACCCCAGTCCTTACAGGACACAATTCCTAACTCCCTGACTCCCTCGAAAGCCCAGTCCCAAGACTGGGGCTCTGACACCTTCCTTTCTTGAGAGCCCACCTGCTGAGATTTCTAAATGCAGTCTCCTCCTACACCCAAAGACTCTCATGATGTCCTACTCAGACCACAAGCAGTTTCTGTGCTCTGCCTTCTGGGCTGGATTTCCTTGTGACACCTGTGCCCATACTCCAGATATTATCCCACCTTGGTCTGATTCATATCCTAGGCCTTTCCAGTTTGTCCCATTATTACCTTAATTTTCAAAGAAATATTTCCTGTCACCATTTCTCATATATAGAAGGAAAATAATAATAAAATAATACAATAGAGAAACATAATAATTTAGTTTATTTGGAATTACATGGTGTTTTTTTCTCTCTCTCAAAAAGCAACAGCTTTTCATGAAGAATATGCAAAAAATGGCCGGGCGCAATGGCTCATGCCTGTAATCCCAGCACTGTGGGAGGCCGAGGTGGGCAGATCACCTAAGGTTAGAAGTTCAAGAGCAGCCTGGCCAACATGGTGAAACCCCATCTCTACTAAAACTACAAAAATTAGCTGGGTGTGGTGGCACCACCTGTAATCCCAGCTACTCGGGAGGCTGAGGCGGGAGAATGGCGTGAACCCGGGAGGCAGAGGTTGCAGTGAGCCGAGATGGTGCGACTGCACTCCAGCCTGGGCAACAGAGTGAGACTCTGTCTCAAAAAAAAAAAAAAAAAGCCAAAAATGCTTTATGCAACAGGGTCTCATTCTGTTGCCCAGGCTGTAGCTAGAACTATAGGTACACGACAGCACTCCCAGCTAATTTTCTGATTTTTTGGGGGGGGTGGGGGGTAGAGACAGGGTCTGACTATCATGCACAGGCTGGTCTCAAACTCCTGGCCTCAAGTGATTCTCCTGCTTTGGCCTTCTGAAGTGTTGGGATTACAGGCATGAGCCACTCGGCCTGGCCTAAGAAAGCATATAGATTTATAACTGATTGCCTAACTATCATTTCAGTCACTTGTAAAAGAGAAAGACTCATTGATTTTAGAGTCCTATGTAACAAAACCACCAGCTGATTTTTAGGCTGGTGGTTTTGTTACATAGGAACCACCTATGTAACATATGATCAAATGTACAAGGTTAAAACATATGTATAAAGCCAATTAGGGCTAGGATGGTTGCTTCTCACTCTTACTTGCCTGCGCCTTCCTCTGCCCTTCCAGGTCTGCCATCTCCAGATCCCATCCAGCCTTAAGTCTTGGTTTAATCCTAATGCTAGAAGTTCCTAGAATGTTCCAGCCTTTCCCCACTCCCCCATTCCATGATACTGGCCTGATCAATTTGCTAAGGGCATCACTGCTGCGTTTCTCCCAACTTGCAGCCTGCCCTTGCTACAGAGCAACGTTCTCTTGCTGTCCAGGGTTTCTCAGGCGCAACTTTCCCTTGGGCCCCAGGTTATATGTCAGCAAGGTCCTTCCCTTCCATTCCCTCGTCTCCTGGGAGGAGAGTCGGGATGGGTCACATTCTAGAGGACAGTCCCTTTTTGCTAATGAGAATGAAGGTGGGCAGAAAGATGCCTGCTTTGGTGTGATACTTCACTAATTCTAGGTTTCTTTTTCTTTCTTTTTTTTTTTTTAAGAGATGGAGTCTTGCTCTGTCACCCAGGCTGGAGTGCAGTGGCACAATCTTGGCTCACTACAACCTCCACCTCCCGGGTTCAAGCATTTCTCCTGCCTCAGCTTCCCAAGTAGCTGGGAATACAGGCGCATGCCACCACTCCGGGCTAATTTTTTGTGTTTTAGTAGAGACGAGGTTTCACTGTGTCACCCAGGCTAGTCTCGAACTCCAGAGCTCAGGCAATCTGCCTGCCTCGGGATCCCAAAGTGCTAGGATTACAGGCAGGAGCCATTGCACCCGGCCACTAATTCTGGGTTTCTAATGTTCTCTCCAGTGGGCTCCAGACCCAAGACCAGTGAATTAAGACAAGGTAATTTCCTTTCCTACTTGTCAGTGTTTTATTATGCATATTCCCAAAGGGGAAAAAAACCTGTGGTTTGCGGCAGGGTTGGGCCTTTGCTCCCATCCTGAGTTTCTGTCCGAGGAACCTGTCCTATATTGCTGGTTTGCCAATAAATTCTGAGACATAATAAGTTCAAAGCAATCATAATAAGTTTCAAAAGCCTTTTCTATCCACAAGTACCAATAAATTATTACTCTAATATGTTAAACATTTTCATATACAAAACCACCACAATCTGTAAATCACTAACTTGCTCGGTCATCTTGTGAAATTAAAGCCTTTCTAACTCTCTTCCCTCATCTGTACAATGTAGAGATGAGATTAATCTCTATTGCCCTGTGTGTATATCTCTTTGCTTCTATGGTCCTGAAAAGAGGAATGGTTGACAAAAAGATATAAAGTGATCATTAGAATGAATTGGTAGTAAATCCAGAGATGTGGCCTTGCCTGTGGCCAGAGTACACACCTGTGAAGCCCAACTCAGAGCAGACTGCTGAAGACAGAAAAGGGAGTAATCACTGTCCTTATCCCACGTAAAAGTCTTAAGTTGCAAACTAGTTAAAAGAATTCCAAAGCAGTCACAATGGTCTTTGATGAGAAAGGCAGTCAAAGATAAGGGAAATTACTTATAAAAAAAAACTTCTAAGGCAAGTACTCCAGGAGATAAATAAAAACCGAAAGATACAAGATTGTGTATGCATGTGTATAGATACCTATTAAAACACAAATTTTAAACAGCTCCAACAGTGCTGAAAGCCAAACTGTGATCACACGAGAATCTTTAAAAAGCTTTAGAATTTTTCATTAGGTATAAGATAATAAAATGCAGAAATGGAAGGCTCACTCCCCTTTTTCTCCACTCACTGCAGTTCTAGACGTTTTTAAGGAGGCTACTTATGTATTTATTTTTATGTTGCAACTATAAAACTGACACAATATATTAGGAAAAAGCCTATAAGCAATACTTTAAGTCAAAGAAAAATTAGAGGAGCTTATTAAATTTAATAAACCATGGCGTCACTGGAAGAATATTAAAGAAAGAGAGAGTTTGGTTAACACCTCAGATCAAGTTACGTGAAATAATGTGCCTCTATGAAGCAGGATGGAGATAAACAAAATACAGCTTGCAGGCCAAAAATAGCCTAGTTTTCCCAGCTCTGCATTCCATCTGTCAAAACAAGGTGGATGGCATTCATCAGATACCAGCAATGTGTATATAGCTGGACTGATCCAATCATTTTCTGAGGACTTAGTTTTATTATTCATAATAATAATAATCAGCCATCAATTAATGGAATTTGTAAAAATGGTTACATAATGGAGGCTTTGTCAATTATCATCAGCTCATTCTTCTTTCCCTTCTGGAGACTAGAGTCTAAAATTTCACATCCTCGCTACCAAGTCTAAGGCCCTCACTAAACCTCAACTTTCCTTGAAACCTTCCCTAACCCTGGTCAGAAATATCTCCTCTCTCTAAAATACCTGCACACTTGATTGAAACCTCAAGGAGCCGGCTAACACTGGCTGAGCACTATCACAAGTTGGGCCCCGCAGCACTGCATCATCTTAATTAAGCTTTGCAAGAACACCATCCGCTATTAAAGGTATTCCCATTTCACATTGTTCTTATTGCTCTGGCAAGTTCTTAGTGGCAATGATTGCTTTCTTCTCTATGTGAAGGTTGGTATTTGCACGTCATTTCTTCTTATCTATATCACAGCCTCTCCAAGGTGGGGATATCTTATGCATCAATAGAGCCTCATGGAACCTACATGGCTCAAGTAGTTACATCCTTAGTGTCTGAAGTCAGGACTGAGCTACCCTCAGCAGTGCAGTCCTCTTGTTTAGCAACAGGCTAGTGCCTGGGGCAGGATCAGCTGTCCCTTCTCAGCTGAGGACTAATCTTATGCTGTGACCCTGGAATTTACTCCCAAACCTCTCAATGCCTTGTCTAGCAGAGTAGTAGAAGTTACTGTTTAAAACCTTGTCCCAGAGGGGTCATTAGCCATTGTATCACCATATAACAAGGCAAACACACATAGGGAGCCAAGAAAATATCTAAAAGTAAATGAGATGTTCATTTGAATGAAATGAAAATTTAAATGAAAAGTACATTTCAAATATTTTTTACTGGTCTGCAACAGGCAGAAAAATAGATTCTCATTTAATCAAAATTTAATCGCATGATCCATTGGTGATAAAACAAAAGTAGTTTTAATTGCGTGGTTTTAGCCTCTGCCTCTTTATAAGGACCTACTATGTGATAGGCATCGTGTTTATTGTGCAGATGGAGGTTTGTAATAAAAATATTTGCTCGCAAAAAGTTCACAGAACTACATACAATTACCTATGATAAAATGTGTTAAGTGCATTTTAAGGTATAAAACCTGTTAAGAGATCACAGAGGAAGAAGAAATTAATGAGGGAAGGAGTAGGACAGAAGGTAGTGATCACAAAAGTTTTGTGAAGAGGTCATCTTTCATCTGAACCTTAAAGGAGAAATGCAATTTCTCTAAGCTGAGAAGGAGAGGAAGGACAATGATGGGGTTTTTTTTTTTTTTTTTTTTTTTTAGACAAGACCACACTTCTCCAGGAGGAGTCACAGCTGCCTCAACACAGTGCCACAGCACACACAGTGCCTTCTACATATGACTCAGGATAGACTGATTAAATAGCTGTACAACAAAATTCAACAAAGTCATGGAAATTCATTTTAAAATCAGTACAATAAAAATCTTAGTAAAGACAATCATATCAGCAAATCCAAGGAAAAGTAGAAATCATTAGACATGGTGCTAAAGTCTAAGGAATGTCAAACAAAAGGTGAGAAACTGACCCCCAATAATGATGGAATTTTTATGTATGTTTAGTGTTACCTAATAACTTACTCACAATTCAGTTTTCTGCTTACATATTTATAGTATTCTGAACTGAATATGTTTATCCCATATGAAATTAAAGCTGAGTATTATTCTGTGGCCATTCCAAAGGATATGGTCTTTCACATGTACTCAACCTTTAAGTCAATACAATCTAATAGTTTAAGAAGACATTACATTTCAGACAGCCATTCTGCCTAAAAACACTCTAAATTATTTAAATTGAATTCTGATTAAAGTTAAAATAAAATCTTCTTCAATGGGGCATGCAAGGTTCTCAGAACTTTTGCAAGTGACAGCTTTGTAATCTGATTCTGTTTCATCCAGTAAAGCCATATAATGAATACGCCACAAAACTGCAGTCACTGTGGCTGTCTATGGAATACTTTACAACTTACATAGTCCCCTTTTTCTTTTCCTTTCTTTTTTTTTTTTTTTTATTGAAATTGGGCCGAGTTTTGCTTTTTTAACCAAGGCTGGAGTGCAGGGGCGCGATCTCGGCTCACTGCAAGCTCCGCCTCCCAGGTTCACGCCATTCTCCTGCCTCAGCCTCTCCGAGTAGCTGGGACTACAGGCACCCGCCACCACGCCCGGCTAATTTTTTGTATTTTTAGTAGAGACGGGGTTTCACCGTGGTCTCGATCTCCTGACCTCGTGATCCGCCCGCTTCGGCCTCCCAAAGTGCTGGGATTACAAGCGTGAGCCACCGCGCCCGGCCGTCCCCTTTTTCTTGAGCTACAAAAGGCAGGGGAAAATGGTGCAAATGGTTCTCCTTGAGGCTTGAATATTAAATACTAACTTGAATTATTGAAAAGAAAGTTTCACTTCTTATGGAAGAAAATACAGGGGTTTTCATTCTAACTAGGACTTACCCCGGTCACAGAGGTAATGGAGAGATGCCAGACTTTAAATCAGAAGACCTGGGGTTGAAACCAAATTCATCTACTCACTAGCTATGACTTGGTGCAAGTTACTTTACTTCTTAGGGGTCTATTTCCACTTGTGTGCAATTGTAAAAGTATAGTCTACCTAGCTAGATTATTGAGAAGTGCAGAAGAAACATTTTCAGATGCCAAGGACAGTGCTTAGCAGAATGGGTACCTAAATAACTTAGCTATTAATATTGATTCTAAAGTTGGGCCTTAAGCTAAGAAAGATCTCCTGTTTGTGGCCGGGTGTGGTGGCTCACGCTTGTAATCCCAGCACTTTGGGAGGCCGAGGCGGGCGGATCACGAGGTCAGGAGATCGAGACCACGGTGAAACCCTGTTTTTACTAAAAATACAAAAAAATTAGCCGGGCGTGGTGGTGGGCGCCTGTAGTCCCAGCTACTTGGAGAGGCTGAGGCAGGAGAATGGCGTGAACCCGGGAGGCGGGGCTTGCAGTGAGCCGAGATTGCGCCACTGCACTCCAGCCTGGGCGACAGAGTGAGACTCCGTCTCAAAAAAAAAAAAAAAAAAAAGATCTCCTGTTTGTCAGTCTACATACCATATTGTCTAGGCAGTTTTTATTGGTGTTTCTGAAGAGTTTTTTTTAAAAAAGAAACTAGAGTAATAGAACAACTATGTAATATACCCACTTTCCACAATGTGGGTTGTCCTTTCAACCCTAAAAATAAAAATAAAAATTTTCCAAATCATGATCTAGGTCCCCATGAATGCATTTTGCTCCATGACCATTTAGCCATCCAGATGGACAACTGAAAACTACCCATAACTAAGAAACCAGGGAAGGGAAGACTGCTCCTGAGAAGCTACCTGAGCCGCATCTAGGAAACGTGGGATCCAGCATCTTGCCACAAAGCTGCGCCATGAGATGATGAAATGAGTGAAGCAGCAGGAGCCTGCACGCCCTGGCTCAAGGAAAGAGCAGCTGCTACAGCTGCTGCTCAGGGCTTGTCAATGGTTGGCATGCTGGAATGCAGGCTCCATGTTGCCAGACCTTTCACTGCGTCAGGAGAGGCTGGATGTCGAGAGTTTATATGAAATCTCCTCATTTTTAAATATTGGCAAATAATTAAAAACGTTAAAAAAATTATGCAGGCCAAACAAAACATCTTGGCTGGCTTGATTTCAATCTGGAGAAATCAGATTAAGAGCCTTGAAAGGACAAGAGCACCCAGGCATGCAGGCTGGGGCTGCGTGCAGCCTTCAACAAGGGGATGGGGGCCTGGGTAAGGAGTGCATTCTCCACCAAAGCACTACTGGGCAGGATTCTGGCCTTCTATTTCCCTTTGTATCTGGATTCTTATCTTTATGCCTAAGCACGAAAAACGAATCCTGGAAGCTGGCATTCAGATAAATAACATAAAATCTGTTCGGGGTATGAAAAGGGAAAACAAGGCATCCAGAACACAGACATGTCCCTGAATGGCGTTACTCTTATGTCCTTGGGATTCACAGCTAGATGCCTCTGGTGTTTCATAAAGTATCGGGAAAAAAACATTCAAATCGACACTCAGTTCTCTGGAAAACTATTCTAGTTCACTAAACTGCAATGTTATTAAATGCCCTTGAGGCGTTTATCCATGAACTGCTGCTGCATGCTGGTGGTGACTGCTGGGCAAGCTAACAGAAGCTGATCCAGGCCTTCCTTATGAGGAAGCAAATGCTGTGGATAAACAGTATGGAGAGCTGTGGATAAACAGTATGGAGAAGGTGGAGGTAATTCATTAAACTGCATCACAGCAATGCCACACGTGACCAAAGATATGCATTTGTAACACTGAGGTTAAAATAGCTATTGAATTTATGTGCCCTTCAACATACCCTGGAAAGTAACACTGGCACCAAAAACATGAGAACATCAAGTAAAAAGTCTTCCTCTTCTTTGGTCCATTTGAGAAAGGTCACGATTAACCTGCTAGGCTCTGAACACTGCAAAGATCTAGGAGATCTCTAAAGGGGTTAAATAGTAAATATTTTAGGCTTTGTGAGACATAGGGTTTTTTTGTTTTTTTTGTTTTTTTTTTGAGATGGAGTCTTGCTCTGTCGCCCAGGCCATAGTACAGTGGCTCAATCTCGGCTTGCTGAAAGCCCTGCCTCCCGGGTTCAACCAATTCCCCTGCCTCAGCCTCCTGAGTAGCTGGGACTACAGGCGTCCACCACCACACCTGGCTAATTTTTTTTTTTTTTTTTTTTTTTTGTATTTTTAGTAGAGATGGGATTTCACTGTGTTGGCCAGGATGGTCTTGATCTCCTGAACTTGTGATCCGCCCACCTTGGCCTCCCAAAGTGTGAGACATAGTTTCTGTCACAACTACTCAACTATGTCATTATAATGGGAAAGCAACCATAGATGATATATAAATGAATGAGTATGGCTCTCTTCCAGTAAAACTTTATTTATTAACACTGAAATGTGAATTTCATGTATTTTAACATATCACAAAATATTTTTGACTCCCCACCCCCCCTAACCATTTAGTTCCCGATACAAAAATAGTCAGGGGGCCAGATCTGTCTGGTCCCCGATCTAGGATAATGACTAAAGAAGAAATAGCATTTCTTGCTCAACTGCCATAAGTCAAAACCGTGCTTAAGCACTTTATTGGATCATTTAACTAAGATAACAATCCTATGAAACAGTCTTAGTATCTCCATTTTACGTATGAGAACACTGAGGCTGGCAGCAGTGAAGTAACTTGCCTAAGTGTTTGCCGAGAGTAAATGAAAGGGCCAAGATTTGAGCCCAAGCAGACAGGCTCTGGGACCCTTGCTATTTTGAGGGCCACATGTGCATATAGCAGTTCTTAGCCTTGGCTAGGTATCAGAATCTTACTGGAAACTTTTCAAAATACTTGGATCCTTTCAATTTATTAAATCAGACATGGTACCCAGGCATCTTTATACTTAAAAAAGACATTTCTCACAAATGTTTCTGGAGAACAGTTGGGACCTACTATATGCCCAGATCTTTGCTTTGCTGGACTAAGTAGTATCAGACATGGTCCTACTGATAAACAACTTATTTATCTTGAATGTCATATTACCCTGCTATCTGAACATATTACTTAGCTCATGATCACCACCAGAGGTACGGTCTCCAAAGGTATCAAATTACAGATAAGACCCACAAGCAGCTAAGTCTTAGATGGTGGCCAAAGTCTTTCTTACCAAAGCCATATTTGCTGAAAGCCACCACCACAGAGCTGGGGATAAGCCAAAGGTGAACTGAAACTGGAAGTTAAATTATATCAAGAGCAAAAAGTGGCAAGACAATACAAATGACACTTAAGAACTTTATATAGTACATTTTAACAGAATAAGCATAGATAAACCAACCTGACTTGTGCAAAGCATTTATTTGCATGACTGCAATGGGTTCCCCGTGGTCAGAGTTCCCTGCTACAGCTCTGGAAGGTATTTAAGTCTCTGGCTAGGAGAAAACTCACCATATGAAGCTTCTGTTGACCTCCCTTGCCAGACCTAACCTAGTGGAAACCACACAGGAAGGCAATCTGTCCAGAGAACTATGCTTCCATTTCAGAACACAAATACAGAAAACTCTTAGAACATTCACAGGAAAAATCTCTCATTCCCCACAGATCCCCACCTGGTACTTTACACCTCAGAGATTTTCAGCCTTGGGACAGGGCCAGTCATACCTTCCTGAACTTCCCTGAGTAAGAGGCTACTTGTGCAATGGAGTGTTTGGAACTCACTGGAATGACATGACTGTCCTATTTAAGTCTTCCCAAAACAGATCCACTCTGCTATTGTAGTCTCATCCTACCAATGGAGGTCCTTCCTTTTTCCATCTTTTCTTTTTGCTGACCTATGCTGGTTTGCAGCCGCTGCCTTTTGACCCCAGTTGATGTTTCTCTCCTCTCATCCATTTACATTTTTCTAACACCAAATGTGGATCCGGAATAGTGAATTCTGCGAAAAAGAATAGTCTCAAGTTTTCCATCCACTGACTGGGCTTGAGTACTTGCTGTAAATCAAGTACTCAAAAAGCCTAGAGCTATAAACTGAGAAGACAAGGAGAAGAACTCTAAACGGCAGGCAGAACCCATGTGTAATGGACTGCAGCCTTCGTAATGAACATTTGCAGCCACTAGTGAGAACTTTCAACAATGGTATCTTTGAACATAAGGACAATGAAAACCTTTTAAAACCAAGGCAAATCTACTATAGCTACATGTCTATAATCGCTGGGAGGTTTACTCCATCAGATAAATAGTTTTGTTGTCTTGTTTTAATTTTCTAAAAGGTAACTTCAGCAGAGTAGTACAAAAGAAAAAGTTACCAACATTTGATTTCAACCTCTTAAGACACTAGCAGTCCAGCGTCTGCAGTGTGTTAAGGCTGTGAATTTGCTATAAGTCTAAGTACAAAAACAAAGGTAAATATCATAGCCACAGTTGATAGCTGTTGTATTAATGAGAACAAATAGAAATAAGATCTTAACGACAAGAACACTTTTGGCAATACCAGGAAAAAGTTGAAAACATGGTTCAAACAGAAGCCTTAAAAGCCAACATATTACAGTTGAATAGTCTAACATACAAACGACGCAGGAGTCTGCAAAATCATAGGAAATGCTACTGTTTCTAAGGGATCCAAAAGGCTATAGAACATAAACACATATTCTCTCACTAGCAACAAGAATCCCATATTCACCTAGTGGTTTTATTGTTTTGGTTTGGTTAACATTTTGGTGTACTTCCTCCATCTTATTTTTCAAGTACGCATTTTTTTTTTAAACATAGAAATTATTTTTCCCCATTTTAAGTGCACGATGCAACAATTAGTCAATTTACAGAGCTTCATAACCATTGTCGCAATCCAGTTTTTTAGTATTGCCATTGCCCTAAAAAGGTCAAAAAGGTCCATTCTGCCCATCTGCAGTTAATTCCTGTTCCCATTCCCCAGTCAACTACTAATCTAGTTCCCATTCCCCAGTCAACTACTAATCCCCAGTCAACTACTAATCTAGTTCCCATTCCCCAGTCAACTACCAATCTCTTTAGGTTGGTCTTTCTGGACACTTCATATAATTGAAATCATATAATATGTAGTATTTTGTTTTTGGTGTTTTCCACTTAGCTCAATGCTTTTGAGGTTCATCCATGTTGCAGTGCGTGCTGAACAGTGTTCTATTATGTGGACATACCACATTGTTTTTACATTTACCAATTGGCATCTGATTGTTCCCAAGTTTTTCTTGTATTGAATAATACTCATTAATATTTTCATATGGGCATAGATTTTCATTTTTCTTGGGTAGATATCTAGAAGTAGAATTGCTAGATCTTAGGTTAAGTGTATGTTTAATATTTTAAGAACCGTCTTCCATGCTGGCTACACCATTTTACATTTCCACTAGCAATATATGACGTGTTTTTCCATAACCTCACCAAAACTTAGTACTGTTATTTAAAAATTATTATTATTGTAGCCTCTTAGTGGATGTGAAATTACATCTCATTATGGTTTTATTTTGCAACTCCTTAATGACTACAGACATTGAATATCTTTTCATGTGATTATTAGCCATTTATGTATCTCCTTTGCGACATGTAGATTATGCATGTCTACTCAAATCTTTTATCTAAAAGAGTTGTCATCTTATTATGGAGTTCTGGGGTAATTTATATATTTTGAATACAAGTTCCCAATTAATGTTTTTAACTTTGCCTGGAACTCTAAAATTAAATGATCTTTCACTTGTGAGCTAGAACAAGGGTTCTCAAATTGTGGCCCAGGGTCTCAGGGACTGTTATGGGGGTTCAAGAAGTCAAAAGTATTTTCATAATTATACTTAGACATTAACTGCCCTTTTCATTCTCATGCTTTTATGAGTATACAATGGAGTTTTCTAGTGGCTACAAGAAGTGTTCACAATTATCTGAAAAGGCTCTTAAAATACTCCTCTCTTTTGCAGCTACATATCTGTGTGAGGCCAATTTTCTTCATATACTTCAAAACACCAGAAGAATCCAAATGTCTTCTATTAACCAGATGTTGGAAAGGTTTGCAAAGATATAAAACAACGGCATTTTCTCATTATTTTAAAAATTTTAGTTCAGAAAATATACTACATTAACATGCGATGAGTTTTATCGTTATTTTTAAAGGAATTGATAAATATTTTAAAAATGTCTTTTAATTTCTAGCACAAAAAATATCAATAGCTATAACTTACATAAATAAAACCTCTTTGAGATTGTCAATAATTTTTCCTTTTTTTCAGACAGAGTCTCACTCTGTCACCCAAACTGGAGTGCAGTGGTGCAATCATAGCTCACTGCAGCCTCAACTTCCCAGGCTCAAGCAGTCCTCACACCTCAGCCTCCTGAGTAGCTGGGACCACAGGTATACACCACCACACCCAGCTAATTTTTTTTTCTTTTAAGACTGGGTCTCACTATGTCCCCCAGGCTGGAGTGCGGTGGTGCAATCATTGCTCATTGCAGTCTCAAACTCCTCGGTTCAAGTGATCCTCCCATCTCAGCCTCCCAAGTAACTGAGACCACAGGCATGTACCACCACACCCAGATAATGTTTTAATTTTTTTGTAGAGATGGGGTCTCACAATGTTGCCCAGTCTGGTCTTGAACTCCTGGCCTCAAGTGATCCTGCCACCTCAGCCTTCCAAAGTACTGGGATTACAGGTGTGAGCCACTGTGTCCAGTCAGATCTTCAATAATTTTTAAAAGCATGAAGAAATCCTGTAACTAAAAGGCTTAAGAACAACAGAGGGAGAGAAACCATAAGCTAAGGAAATAGTGGACTGACTTCTGATTATAGAAACCAGCAGAAAACATTTCCTGGCCAGGCATAGTGGCTCATGCCTATAATCCCAGCACTTTGAGAGGCCAAGGTGGGAGGATCACCTGAGCACAGGAGTTTGAGACATGCCTGGGCAACATAGCGAGATGCTGTCTCTACAATTAAAAATTAGCCAGGCATGGTGGTGTGCATCTGTAGTCTCAGGCACTTGGGAGACTGAGGCAGGAGGATGGCTTGAGCCCAGGAGGTCAAGGCTGCAGTGAGCCATGATTGTGCCACTGCACTCCAGCCTGGGTGACAGAGTGAGACCCTGTCTCTAAAAAAGAAAAAAAGAGAAAACATTTCCATATGTCAAAGTCAATCAATCCCTAAAATTCAAATGAAAGCTTCATTGTAGAATCCAAGGAGAGGTGCAACACACAAGGTTTTTAACATCTGCTTCCTTAATTCAGACTCAACCAACATTTCTGAAGGCTTTGAGGCCTTTGCCATCACATGCTAAGAGGAGTAAAATGAAGAAGCTAGCAACTGAAACATGTACCAAGAATATTAGGGGTGAGACCAAATTTCTGATGAGATTATTGTTGAAAATCTGTTAAACTCTGTACATTATATGGGGCTCAAACAGACCGCCTCTGCGATTATGTTTCCTCATGTCTTCCTCAGTGTCAGCTTGCTCATCTATCTCCCGAGATATTTTTGTCAGAATACAGCAGCTGAAGCATTTAAAAGGTAAACTGTAAGCCTTTATTACTATGTGAACCTATCAATAATTTATTTATGAATATATCTGTTAAATCTCAGGATTTCCAGAGTAGTAGCTTTTTTTTTTTTTGAGACAGAGTCTCGCTGTCGCCCAGGCTGGAGTGCAGTGGTGCGATCTCGGCTCACGGCAAGCTCCGCCGCCCAGGGTTCACGCCATTCTCCTGCCTCAGCCTCCCGAGTAGCTGGGACTACAGGCGCCCGCCACCTCGCCCAGCTAATTTTTCGTATTTTTAGTAGAGACGGGATTTCACTGTGTTAGCCAGGATGGTCTCGATCTCCTGACCTTGTGATCTGCCCGCCTCGGCCTCCCAAAGTGCTGGGATTACAGGCGTGAGCCACCGCACCCGGCCCAGAGTAGTAGCTTTATAAAGTCACATAAAGTGGACATACGACTCATAGAACAATTCTTTCTCATTCACTGTACTTCACTGTCAGAGAGAAAAGGACTCTTTAATTATCACAATAATGTCATGAAATATTACAAATGAAAATTGGTAAAAAGTGAAGCAGTAGATTGAAAAATAGAAGATCTTCAAAAAATTGATGTATGTTTATCTTCTTTTCTATTTATCAAGACTAGAAATGAATAAAACCTCTACTAACTATAAGACTTAAAGGTAAAACATATCTTTATTCTATTGGGAAGTCAGTTAAGAATAAGTGCTACAGGCCGGGCACAGTGGCTCATGTCTATAATCCCAGTACTTTGGGAGGCCGAGGCAGGTGGATCACCTGAGGCCAGGAATTCAAGACCAGCTTGGCCAACACAGTGAAAGCCAATCTTTACTAAAAATACAAAAAATTAGCTGAGCGTGGTGGCAGGTGCCTGTAATCTCAGCTACTTGGGAGGTTGAAGCAGGAGAATTGGTTGAACCTAAGAGGTGGAGGTTGCAGTGAGCCAAGATCTCACCATTGCACTCCAGCCTGGGTGACAGAGCAAGACTCTGTCTTAAAAAAAAAGAAAAAGTGCTACAATTTTAATCTCTAATATGTAATAATTATAGTAACCTAACTTATAAATTTGTGCATACATGTCTGTGTATGTATGTGTGTATATAGTAAAAAAGTTAATATAATATGTAAAGGTCTTGTACCATATCTGGTACATAATAAGCAATAATTAAGTGTAAATCATTACTATGACTGTTATTGACACCAAAGCAAATTCACTGATACTAAATTGGATTTTCATTTATTTAATCTATGGAACACCAACATTGTATTGCCTTGAAATTAAATGAAGCCTCATTGGAATTCAAATACATCTTATGAAGAATCATAAAACATCATCCAAAAGGACACATTTTATATTATTTGCATTTATGGGGAACGAGGACAGCATGAAAAATTAAAATCCCCAACAGATTTCTTACTTAGGAGTGGGCCCTGTGCTAAGTACTCAAAAGCCTATTGATTTAATAAATGAGTTCAAGGTCCGCATTAGCCTATAATGTTTGCCTGAAAAAAAATTCACCTTGGTTATCCAAAGCTACTGAAAAAGAAGATGAAAAAATTTGTACTTTCTTCAACAACAACTCTGCTCTCTGGTAAAAATGGCAATATAATTCCTGAAATTTTCAAAAGATGATAATTGAAAGAGAAGCAGTACACCTAGTAATGTATACACTGATTTATTATTAACAACTGAATTGCTGGAAAATCATTTAGGAAATTAACAAAACATAATAAAAGCAATACAATTTAAAATGTGGGTTATATATTCTGTTTGACAGAGACACCTCATTTAATTCAGGTAAGTTTACACCTTGTCCTTTGAAATGTTTACATTTCAGAGAAGGAGCAGAGAAGGTAAAAGTTTGCTATTTATTTTACTGAAATTCAATTAAACAAGTGTTTATTGATCATGTACTGTGTGCCTACCAGCTTTTTAGATTACAGAGCCATTTCAGATAACATCTTATGCTCTTGGGAGCGCATGAAGTAGATTAGATATAGTAAGACCTATATACATAAATGCATATACGAGAAAGAGGGAAAGGAGGAACAGCAAGATATCAGTGGTAAAAAAACAAAACAAAACAAAAATGTGGTAAAGATAATATGGGCAATGGAGTAAATGGAAACAATGTAAACTATAATTCTTTAGAAATAATATTTTAAAAGCGACACAAATTGAAGAGATGAATAAAAAGGACTCAGGTTCCAGCTCCACTTTCCAACCTTACCACCTACTCGGCCCTGCACTGACACTCCCCTTCAGCAATATAGAGCTATGCAGCAAGCTCTGAATATTCCTTACGACCCCTTCAAATCTCAATGCATTCTTTCTCCCCAGCCTCAAATGCATCCCTACTTCTCTGCTTACAGCCAAGACTCAGCTTAATTAAGACACATAAGGAACCACTCGTTTGACCCTCACTAAGCACTACCATGTATCGTTAGTGTTGTTTTCATACAGATTTTTGAATTCTCCAACTTGACCATAAACTGGCTGAGCACACAGACTGTGTATTATACAAATCTGTGTCTTTCCCACGGTGCCTGGCAGACTGTCAATGAATATCTGGTAGTTGATTAAGATGGAAGCTGACTTAAGAGCAAAGTCAGACTGTTACTGAGCTATGATAAGCTTTTATTAAAGGAAGACACAAAGAAAGAAGTATTGGTAAAATACCAACTGAGTAGTAGTATGGTTAGTTTAGGGATAGAGAAGAGTCTGTCAAGTGAAAGAGAAGAAATAACCTGAATTGGAAGTAAGAAAGAGGTAGAGCAGAGATACTTTGAATGAAGCATTAATAAGACTCAGAGGCTGATTTTTCATAAAGAACAAAGGTGAGAGATGAATCACAAATTACTTTAAGGTTATAAATGTTAGTGCCTGAAATAATCATGATGTTATCATTAACAGTGATGTGAAAGTTGGGAAGAACTGCCAAGTTTGCAGGAAGGCTTAGAAGTTAAATTTTCATCTTGTTATGTTTTAGGTACCTGTAAAACACAGGCATGGGAAGATCCTATAAGCAAATGAACATATAGACCCTAAAAACCGAAGCTAGAGAGAACAAGATGTTGACGATGTTGATTTGCGAGACATTCACAAACATATGTTGACTGAATGTACTAAAGGGATTAAGTGAAAAAGGGAAAAGACCAGAGAGTCAAGAATCTCAAGTTAGGTGGGAAGAATAGGGATCAGAGAAAGAATGTGCAAAGAAAAAAAAAAGCAGAGGAAAAAGACCGAACTAGCATAGACAACAAGCAAATCCCTAATCTCAGGAGGAAACAGGTTATCTTGCAGTAAATAAATGAGCTAGAGTCAAGAATTTTATGACTAAGAGAAAAATGGAATTTTAAAGATTTTATAAAAGAGTACATACACACACACACATTAGTGATAATAGAATGTATTACACTATTTCATGATATGACATTCAAAGCACAATGATTTTGTCTATTTCATTCCCTCAGCGCTACACACAGTAAAGCTCAAAGCAAGCACTAAATAAATGTTTGTCACATAAGTGTGCAGAATGTTTCTCTCCAGTTAGAAACAGTGAGGCAGCATTACATTGTGGGGACACAGAACAACGAAGCTCTCTCAATTCTATGGCAAATCCAGTATTAGTATTCCATAGCTGGAGATCATTTTACATTTGTTCACTGTTTATGAATTTCAGCAGACTCTAACCTTCAAGAAATAGTGTGATGTGTGGGAAAATGTTTGGGCTTTGAAGTAGAACAATACGGGTTAGAATCCCAGCTCTGCCATTTCTTAGAAAACTGTGAAGCTTCTGAAAGTAACAACTTGAATGTCTTCATTTTTTAAATGGTAATACTATAACAATATCTAACTTACAGGATTGTTACAAGGAGTAAAAGAAACATGACATCTGATAAGGCCTGACTAGATGAAGGAAATTAACAAATGTTTATTTTCCTTCTTATTTCAGGAAAGGTACATCCAGAAAAAACGCCTGGAGTTGGGATTTCAAAATCTTATTTCCATTTTATTCAAGTTATTTCCTCTTTCTGCTGCAGCAAGGCAAAAGTGATGAACAAAGAGCAGCTTATCATTAGGAATTAAGTATTAAGGAATTATAACTTCAGGGAGGATGCCGTGTAAGAACTGGAACTTTAAATCTTCCCTGGACAAACTAGAAGACATGAAAATACTGCAGATGAACCATTTTATTATTCTTCTCTTTCTCCTGTAGGCCTCCTGGCTTAACTAGAATGTAGTCTCTCTGACTCTCAACCCTAGCTTACCCAAGAAGCTAGAGAATCCTGTTACCAAATCTGTATGGTTCTGGGTGGACTACAGGAAACATATTGAGGTTTGAGAATTTGACAGGTGCTTTCTGCTGAATGACAGATGAAAACAGTGGTTTATAAAATTGTATGAGTTTTTAGAAAAGATTACCTCCTACCTATCAGAAAATATGAGTTAGTGTTTGCTAATATAATTCATTATGAAACAACATAAAATCATGCCTCAAAAGACAGATATAAAAACATAAATTCCCTCATCTTTAGAACTTTGTTTTCAAGTTTATACATAACAATGTTATGAATTCTGTAGGAGTTTAATTTTTTTTCTTTGCTGAAACTGACACAAATATTCATTTAGAAAATATTTATTCCCATCATCTCCTAATGAATTACATATAATTTATGGATATTAAAATTTGAATAATTTTGAAATAATTAGAGCTTTTTTGAAAAGAAAAATCTCAATATCTCTTCTGTTCTAGTAATGGAGTTACTAAGTTGCAGAAAAATGTCACTATAAAAACACAAGAAAAACATTTTTTATTAACAAAAACCACATTCCTAAGGAAATGAAATCAAGGCACTTAACAGCAGATTCATCTTGGAGATTATAATCCTAATGTTTTCACACTCTTACTCCAACATCTGGCACTCGACTCTATCACTCATTGGGTCATTTTTCCTCTTTCAACAAGGACTTACTCATAAATGTCCTATCTTTATACAGAAGTTTACTTAACTAGGAGTAGACATTTTCAGGTATCTGTAATGCATATTAATAACATTTAAATAAAATATAAGCCTTTATGCTTTCCTAAGATACGTGTAATCAGAAAATAGTAACACAGTACAATTTCCTTAAGGCACCTATCACAAAAAAAGTTGCTGAAAGCTTTGCATACATGAATGTTAACACTTCAAAATTTCAGTAAGATCTTAATCAAGACCAGACATTATGCTCCATTCTGGGCCTTTTGTTTAACTGAGGTAAAATGTACCATACACTATAGTAAGTCTAGATAATGTTTCCCTGAGCCAAGAAAGCTACCCTGGGCTCTCTCCAGCCAATCCCCACCCACCACTAGGAAACTACTATTCTAATTTCAGTCACATAGTTTGGTTTTTGCCTTTTCTTGAACTTGATGTAAATGAACCATACAGTAAGCACTTCTTTGTGTCTGACTTTTTTCCCTTAAAGATTTTAAGACCTGGGTTGTATGCAACAGTAGTCATTCTTTTCATTGCTGAATAGTATTCCATTATATGCATATACATAGTTTACCCACATTATGAATAAAGATGCTATGAACATTCATGTGCACATATTTGTGTGGATGTGTGTATTCATGTTCCTGGATAAATACCTGGGAGTAGAATTCCTGGGTCATAGCAATTGGTATGTACTAGGTAGGCCTAGGGTATGCATACAGTGACTTTATAGGAAACTGACAAACCATTTGCTAAAGTGGTTGTGCCATTTTATGCTTCCCACTAGTGAAGCATGTGAGTTCCAGCTAATTCACATCCTTTCCAATATTTGGTGTTTTCTATCTTAATCATTGATTTCTGGAGGCATAAAATAGCATTTAATTCAGGTTTTAATTTGCCGTTTGTATTTCTCTGACTACAAATGATGTTAAGCATTTTTAAAATGTGCTTATTGGCCAGCATCATTGGTTAAGCCTGTCTTCAAGTCTTTGGGTAGTATTTTTAATTTTTGATTTTCAAATAACAGACTAACAAAAAGGTTTAAGTACATAAAGTTCCTGTATAACCTTCACTCAGCTTCTCCAAATGTTATATAACATTATAAATGTTATATAAATATCTTAATCACAGCGTAATGATCACTGAATTATAATTCAATACTCTTAACAAATCCACACTTTGCTTATATTTCATCGTCATCTACCTATGTCCTTTTCATGGTTCAGGGTCCAATCCAGGATCCTTAGTCTCCAACCGACAGTCTCTCAGCTTTTGTTTTTGATGACCTTGACACTTTTGAAAAATACTGGCCCGTTATTCTGTTGAATGTTTCTGAGTTTGAATTGTCTGATATCACCTCTTGTTTAAATTCAACTTAGGCATTTTGGGCAAGAATTTAACAAGAGTGACGTTCTACCCTTCTCAGTGCACAATTCTAGGTGGTACATGATATTGACATTTCTCATTACTGGTGATAATACTAACTTTGATTACTTGACTAAGGTGTCTGCCAGGTTTCTCTACTATAGTGTTATTTTTTCCTCTGTTGTTAATAAGTATCTTTTGGGGAGATATTTCAAGACTAGGCAAATATTCTGCTTCTTATATTTTCACCTACAAATTTAGCATCCATTAATCATTCTTATTTGTAACAATTATTACCATGGTGATGGCCAAGTAGTGTTTTTCTATTTTCCTCATTTCTTCTATATTTATTGATGGCATTGCACTGTAAGCTGTCCCTTTTCCACCATTGATAGATTTATTGTGTATGAAATTATGGATATTTAATGCATGCTATGGATTACAATCTATTCACCCTCATTTATTTATTTTGTTGTTCAAGGTGTCCCGGATTTGCCCACCAGGAGTTTCTTCAAATGGGTTCTTGTGTCCTTTTGAAATGCTCCATCCTTTTTTGAGATCTCCTTACTTTCTGGAGCCCCAATATATTGATGCTCCAAGACAATTTGTATTTTCTCTGCCCCTAGTCCTAAATCCAGCCACTGCTTAAAGATCCTGACTCTTTTTGGTGGTGAATGGTATTAAGAAGTCAAGATCTGGGTGCTAGCTATGCTTACTGTTACTGGGTGTCACTGTATCTGGGCCTTCTCAGTAGACAGAACAGGGAAATGTAGATATGTTCACATAAAGAGATACACAGAGGTATGTACACATATTAAAAGCCAGGAGATCATAGTGCAATTTCCTATTGCAATCCAACATTACAGGGTTCATTCCTAATTTGAAATCAATCCCATTAGCTCCTGGCTGATCTTTCCTGTATTTCTTTGTACAAATATGCAGATATACATGTATTATATATTTTCTTTTTTCTCACATGAATAGTAGCATTATTTATACACACACGTACACACACACACATGCACACACACACACACCCCCAAGTACTTTGCTTTTTCCAGTGACAGTATATTGTCCATATCAATTCAGAGAAATCTTTCTTATTCTTTTATAAAGCTGCACAGTACTCCATTGTGTGGATGTACTATGGTTTATTTAAGCACTGTCCTAGGTTTGGGCCCTTAGGTTCCTAATATTTTGCAATAAAAAAGCAAAGCTGCATGATTTTTTTGCCAGCTTTTCATTGGGTAGTCTTTCTTCTTTCGAGATATATATATATCTCCATTACATATTATGGAAACTTTGTCAGATACATGCTGCAAATATTTTCCTCAGTCTATGCCTTCCCTTTGCATTTTCTTAATGGTACCTTTTGATAAGTGGAGTTTTAAATTTTAATGAAGCCCAATTGATACATGCATCCAAATTTTGAAAACATAGTAAAGCAGAAGACAACCTTAAAAAGTCAAAAGAACTACTGAAATTTGAGTATCTATTGTTTAAAGTGGCTCGATATGCAAAGCAGGAGACTACTGTTTATGAAACATTATATCCAACCCCATATAATAAAGGTGTTCCAAGAAACAGAAAATATCCTTCCACCACAGCCAGACTGTCGGCAGGAAAGAAAGGCAAACTTCTGTATGATGCCTATAAAAGAGCTGAGAGGCATAGAATGGATGGACAATTACGGTGAAAGAGCTAATGACTAGTAGTAGAAAGATTCGTGCCCAGGTCCCAAGAAGAAGGCTACGGAGCAAAGACACAAGGTCTAGGCCAAGAAACCATCTCCACAGCCTTTTGCTGAAAGGAGATTAAAGCAAATTGATAGATGCAGGAGGCAGATAAGGGAACCTGCATAGGGTCTTACCCAGGCATGCCCACAATGAACTGGGGGCCCATATGCACACTTGGAGAATAAGATGGAACCACCTGAAATTCACGCCTTATGCACTGGGAGGAGCCTGGCCTCTTCAGCTTGTGTATGACTGCCTGGTATTCAAGCTGTGAGGTGGGGGCCTGTTGGCAGAACCCCTTCTTTCTTTGCTGAGAACTTTCTTTTTGCCTAATAAATCTGCCCTCCTCACCCTTCAATATGTCCTCATGTCTAATTCTTCCTGGTCATGAGACCAGAAGCTGGATTTTAGCTGAACTAAGGAGCAAAATATCCTGCATCAAAATGAGGTTATAGTCCTGCGTGTATGTGAATTTTGGAACTGGAAAGGGTACTGGATCTTAATTCTAAATAAACAAATGATATGTGGGCTCTGGCTTTCCTGGCAGAAGGAGATGAGATATGGTTAGAGAGTACTGACATTCTCAGCCCATAGATGCATGTCACCACAGGCCACAGATACTCCTGTGATAGCCAGGTCTCCCAGTTCTAAGACCTGCTAAAGTAAAGCAAAAATACACCCAAATGAAAGTCACCAAATGTCACCTCTGGCCAAAGATACCAATTTAAATAGTCAGAAGATAGTTTACTTTTTTTATAAGCAGCTTAAAGTTAAAGAGACATTGTAGTGGACATTATTGTAGCCTACATATCACTCATTTCCTTTCTCCCTTCCCTAAAGAACTCTAGGTCTGTCCCCTTTCCAACCCTTCCCCCACAGCTTACTTATGTCCAGGGTGCTAACTCCAATCTCAACTCCAGGGAAATGCTTTGTCATCTAAGGTAATACCAACCTCCTTGTCAACAACTGTTCACAAGTGACCACAGAACTCTGAGGTCAAAGGTTTCCTGAGACCTTCTGGGGGGAAAAAAAAGCTGTCCTTCTTTAATTGGGAGAATTCTCTCTCTCCTCCAGTACATAACTGAGAAGCCACATAAGCTCTAGTACTAGAAATTAGCTTTGGAGTAAAACAGGCACTTACAAGGGAGAACAGAGAGATAAAAAGAACCCAGTTTTTGTTTGTTTGTTTTTTGTTTTTGAGACAGCGTCTTGCTCTGTTGCCCAGGCTGGAGTGCAGTGGTGCGATCTTGGCTCACTGCAACCTCCGCCTCCCAGGCTCAAGGGATTCTCATGCCTTAGCCACCCAAGCAGCTGGGATTACAGGTGCGTGCCATCACACTTGGCTAATTTTTTTGTATTTTTTAGTAGAGACAGGGCTTCACTATGTTGGCCAAGCTGGGCTCGAACTCCTGGCCTCAAGTCATCTGCCTGCCTCAGCCTCCCTAAGTGCTGGGATTATAGGCGTGAGCCACCACACGTGGCAAGAACCAAGATCTTGACATCGCTCTTCTCTTGTATTAACCAATCCTGATAGCTGCCTTCTCTCTGAAATTGCAATTATATGAGCCAGTAATATTTTGTATTATTGAAGTCAATTTGTATAGGATTTTTGAAAAATTATAGGCAAAGCACCATAAATAATAGAATATCCTACTTATCATCCAATGCCTTTACCTTAGCTCTAAATTCTTCCTCTGTTTCATTTAAGCTTTCATGCTCAGTTATAACCACGCAGTGGGATGAAATAAGAGTAAGTGGAAGTTCAAGTTTCACACACAAAACAGGAGAATGTATTTATGTTTTAAAGTCTTAGTTCTAAATCCAACAGACCACGTGATTTCCTAGTATCACATTATAGATTAACAACAGCTAAAGAACAAGAAAGACGCTCAGCAAATTCCCCAAATTTAAGTATCGATTACTGAAAACAAGCTCTTGTAAGACAGACTCAAAATGAATTCTAAGATGAGTGTGGTGGTCACATGGCCTAACAGAGAAGATGGCTTTTTATTCTTAGTACCATCTAAAGGATGCTTAGGTCCTACTTGTCAAGGTAATTTTCACCCCTAGGTGAGTATTCCAATCTCTATGACAGATTAATCATTTCAAATAGTATTCTGTTAAAAGTACAGTGCTCTAAACTGATGACTAAAAGTATCATTTTCTTAGATAAAATTCTCTAATGCATGTAAGGACCTAGATTCTAGGTCCAGATTAAAAACTAATGATGATATTTCACAACGAACCAAAACTTTCAATTCGGCCTTTTTGCTACAACTATTGATAAATTCTAATATATTCATTGTGAAGATCCAGTAACATACAGACATGCCTTAGAGATACTGAGAGTTCTGTTCTAGATCGCCACAATAAAGCAAACATCCCAATAAAGCAAACATCCCAATAAAGCAAGCATATAGTTTTTTTGGTTTCCCAGTGCATATTATGTTTACACTATTACTGAAGTCTATAAACTCTGCAGCAGTACTGCATCAAAAAAAAACTACACACCTTAATTAAAAATACCTTATTTCTAAAAATGCTAATGATCATCAGCCTTCAGTGAGTAATAATCTTTTAGCAGGTAGAGTCTTGCCTTGATGTTGATGGCTGCTGACTGAGTGGTGGTTGCTGAAGGCTTGGGGCAACTGTGGCAATTTCTTAAAATAAGACAACAATGAAGTTTGCTGCAAAGATTTACTTTTCCTTTCATGAAAGGGTTCTCTGTAGCATGTAATGCTGTTTGATAGCATTTTACCCACAGCAGAACTTCCTTCAAAACTGTAGGCAATCCTCTCAATCTCTACCACTGCTATATCAACTAAGTTTACGTAATATTCTAAATCCTCTGTTGTCATTTCAACAATGTTCAAAGCATCTTCTCCAGGAGAAGATTCCATCCCAAGAAACCACTTTCTTTCCTCATCCATAAAAAGCATTTCCTCATTAATTCAAGTTTTATCCTGAGATTGCAGCAATTCAGTCACATCTTCACAGTCCACTTCTATTTCTAGTTCTCTTGCTATTTCTACCACATCTGCAGTTACTTTCTCCAATGAAGTTTTGACCCCTCAAAGTCATCCATGATGGATGGAAAGTTGGAATTAACTTCTTCTAAACTCCTGTTAATGTTGGTATTTTTACCTCCCATGAATCGTTTATGTTTTGGTCAGCATCATATTATAGAATGGTGAATTCTTTCCGAAACTTTTCAATTTACTTCGCCAGATCCATCAGAGGAATCACTATGCAAGGCAGTGATTGCCTTATAAAATGTATTTCTTAAATAATAAGACATGAAAGTCAGAATTACTCCTGGATCCATGGACTGAAGAATGGATGTGTGTTAGCAGGCATGAAAACAACATTAATTTCCCTGTACATCTGCATTAGAGCTCTTTGGTGACTAGGTGCATTGTCAGCATGCAATAATATTTTGAAAGGTATCTTTTTGTCTGAGCAGTGGGTCTCAACAGTGGACTTAAAATATTCAGTGTATCATGCTGTGCACAAATGTGCTGTCATCTAGCTTTATTGCATCATGTATAGAGTATAGGTAGAGTAGATTTAGCACAATTCATAAGGGCCCTAAGATTTTTGGAATCCTGGCTTTAACATAAAATCACCAGCTACATTAGCCCCTAACAAGGGGGTCAGCCTGTCCTTTGAAGCTTTGAATCTAGGCACTGTCTTCTTCTAACTATCAAAGTCATAGGTGGCATCTATCTTCCAATAGAAAGCTGTTTCATCTACATTGAACATCTATTGTTTAGTGTAGCCACCTTCATCAATTATCTTAGCTCAATATTCTGGATAACTTGCTACAGCTTCTCCATCAGCACTGCCATCAAGGTGAAGTGCTGCTTCACCTTGCACTTGGAGACAGATTCTTTTCTTAAATTTCATGAAACAACCTCTGCAAGCTTCAAACATTTCTTCTGCTGCTTCCTGACCTCTTTTAGCCTTCACAGAATTGAACAGAGTTAGGGCCTTGCTTTGGGTTAGCTTTGGCTTAAGAGAATGTTGTGGCTGGTTTGATCTTCTATCCAGACCACTAAAACTTTCTCCATATCAGCAATAAGACCGATACCAGCCTTAAAAGTGCTAATCTGTGAACATACAAATTAAACCAGCCACATGGTTTTCTTTGTTATCATTTGTGTGTTCACTGAATAGCACTTTTAATTTCCCTGAAGAACTTTTCCTTCTCATGTACAACTTGGCCAACTGTTTGGTGCAAGAGGCCTATCTTTCGGCCTATCTCAGCTTTCAATATGCCTTCCTCACTAAGTTTAATCCTTTCTAGCTTTTTACAGATGTGCAACTCTTCGTTTTACTTGAACACTTAGAGGCCATTATTGGATTATTAATAGGAATAATTTCTTTAGGTTTTTTTTTTTGAAGCAGGGTCTCACTCTGTTGCCCAGACTGGAGTGCAATGACACAACCACAGTTCACTGCAGCCTCAACTTCCCTTGGTTTAAATGATCCTCCCACCTCAACTTCCCGAGTAGCTGGGACCACAGGTACATGCCACCACACCTGGCTAATTTTGTATGTTTTTTAGAGATGAGGTTTCACCATGTTGTCCAGGCTGGTCTCAAACTCCTGGACTCAAGCAATCCTCCCACCTCAGCCTCCCAAAGAGCTCAACTCAATTGGGCTAATTTCAATACTGTTGTGTCTCAGGGAACAGCAACGTCTGAGGAGAGGGAGAGAGACGGAGGGAATGGCCGGTTGGTGAAGCAGTCAGAACACATACAACATTTGTAAATTAAGCTCACCGTCTTATATGGTCATGGTTTGTGGCACCCCAGAGCAATTACAATAGCAACATCAAAGATCACCGATCACTATAACAGATATAATAATAATAATAATGAAAAAGTTTGAAATATTGCTAGAATCCCTAAAATGTGATACAGAGACATGAAGTGAGCACATGCTGTTGGAAAAATGGCACCAGTAGACTTGCTCAATGCAGGGTTGTCACAAACCTTCAATGTGAAATTAACAAATGCAATATTTGCAAGGCACAATAAACAAAGTATAATAAAATGAGGTATGCCTATATCTAAAGATCATTGAAATAAGTGGCCCATATACTGAATAATGATGGGGTGACCATCATCCACAAGCAATCTCCCAAAAGTAATTTCAATGTGCAAGTTTAGTTTCTGTCATGCTAAGCATCCTAACATAAAGCTTTCTGTCTACCGAATGCACTGTACCAATATGTTCAGTTTCTCTATGCTAGGTGTTAGGAAGGTGACAACTTAAACAATTTTTTTTTTTTATTTTGAGGAGAAAGGCCATCAAAATTTATCAGTGTGCATCAGGCAGAATCACAGAGTGACTGCCCAACATTTCAATGGGTCTCCAGTACTTATATAACCTTATTTAAAAAGGGGAGGGAGAGGCTGGGGGTGGTGGCTCAAGCCTGTAATCCCAGCACTTTGAAAGGCCGAGGTGGGCAGATCACGAGGTCAGGAGATTGAGACCATCCTGGCTAACATGGTAAAACCCCGTACTTGTATTTTTTGTACTAAAAAATACAAAAAATTAGCCAGGTATGGTGGCACGCGCCTGTAGTCCTAGCTACTTGGGAGGCTGAGGCAGGAGAATTGCTTGAATCCAGGAGGTGAAGGTTGCAGTGAGCCGAGACGCGCCACTGTACTCCAGCCTGGGTGACAGAGCGAGACTCCAACTAAAAAAAAAAAAAAAAAGGAGGGAGGGATGGGGAATATAGGTAATTCTGCTGAAGGGCAATACATGGGTTACTAGGGAGAATGAATGGATTGCGGAACCGAGATTAACTTGGGTTTTCTCCCTCTATTTTCTTATTTTTTAACTTTTATTTTAGGTTCAGGGGTACATATGCAGGTTTGCTATACAGGTAAACTCATGTCATGGGGGTTTGGTGTACAGATTATTTTGGGTGACGCCTTTAAAACTTAAACTAGAAACAACTGCTAAACATTAAAATATTTTCACAATGTTTTGCACTAAACTATATCTGCTGTTTTATTATATCATGAAAATATTCAAAAGAGCTTTGGAATAGTCAATAAATCGCATTTAAAATGACAACTCCTGGTTACAGGAGGGTCCTCATTATAAACTATTTAGGACATTAAAATGTGTGGTGCTCCCTTGGTTCTTGATTTGTAAAAAGTGCATTGTAAACACTTATAAAAACAACTGTAAAAAGATCTTTATGAGATGATACTAAGGAAATTTTCAAAGATTATTCTTTTAATAATAGTATTTAAAATTTTTAGTGGCAATTATATATATACAATTATATATATACAATTGTATATGTATATATATATACAATTGTATATATATACAATTATATATATGTATATGTGTATATATATACAATTATATATATGTATATGTGTATATATATACAATTATATACATATATTTTAAGAGTCCTATCTCTTACAGATACATATGGAAGAATTTATCATTGAGTAGGACATGTCTTAAAATAATCCAGTGAGGCAGGAAAAGGGGATATGCTGCTAACTGTAGATGTGAGGTTATGGATATTTGAGGGTTTATTACACTATTTTATCTTCTTTTGTGTGTTTGTAAAATTCTGCATATTAAGTTTTAAAAGCTTTTTACAAAAATAAGAACTAAAAGCAGAATTGTTCAGTGGATTTTTCTTAAAGTTTAAAATATAACACAACCATTCTGAAATCTAATCGTATTTTTTTCACTTTTAACTGCTTTATTGGGGTATAATTTACATCTACACAGTCCACCTACTATAGGTGTACAGTCTATTGATTTTTAGTAAGTTTTACAGTTCTACAATCATAGAAACAATAATTTAATTTTAAACCAGGAGAATTTTTTTTAGTGTTAAGAGAAGAGTGTTTTGTTGTTGTTGTGAAACAAGGATCTACTTAAACAATGGTTAGGACAACAGCTTAGCTGTTTTAGAACCATGTCTATTTTTCTCTTCTTGAAATACCGAAATAATTCTAAAAAAAAAATTTATCAGCAACTAGATTTTGTGACTAAAGCTATCTTTCTTCCTCCATCTTTACTGATATATTTCCTCCTTGCCAACATTTTTTCCTCTTTTCCATATATCTTCTCCCTTCGCAGACAGCCACTGCCAGCAGCGGCGGGCAGATGCAAGATCTGAATCGACTCTTCTGTGTTTCTAAAGCTTGGCCAGTGCAGCTCCAGGGAGGGATCCCACTACCCATCTGAGGTCCCCTTGGGAATGGCAGAATTATAACTTATCTTTCCCATTTCTGAGAAAGTGGGAAGAAACCTGAATTCTAAAGCAGGGCTGAATACCACTGTACTCTCAGCTAATCTGATTTTGTGGCTGCTTCACTATCATTTCTACCCAGGCTTCAAGGTGTTGGGGTAAGTGATCCCCCACCTAACAATGGCTTCTGGTATTTGTTTCTATAGGAATTGTTCTGTGTTTACTTCAGTGTCAGCTCTAGAAATCAGCATTTGTGCTTTCATTTTCAAATGTCCAGCCTCAATGGAAAAAGAAAAGTTGATTTTTTTTTTAATGAAATCCTATATGCTTTTCATATGGGTGAAAATATAACTTTAGAATAATTCACTCTGGATGCATAACACTAATACATAATAGCATTGATATATAACAAATAAAATATACAATTAGCAATTGATATTCTTACACTTAAAAAAAGGTCAGAAAAGTTTTGTTTGAAGGTTTAGCATACCATAAATAAAATAATGAGAATTTACAATCACTAATAATGCTCATCTTTCAATGTTTTATGCACTTAAATCAAATACTTTGGGAAATTATATCTAGCTGGACACCTATGGTCATCACTGATAAGGTATCACAATAGAATGTGCATCATACATAGAATCGTTATCCAAACACTTTATAGTGTGTGAAAGGAGGTGCTATTAAAAATTATGCCAGGACACAGGTGTACACCAAAACTTTCCAGGCTAACTGGGACACAGGGTAACTCTAGTTATAAACACATCAATGCAAAAACATTTAAGATTAATGGGATTGAGGTACATTCCCAGTTCTTAAGGGGCTATCATCAATTCTTCAATTGTTCTTCCCAAGCTCCTACTTTTGGAAAGCATTAGCTATTAGTAAGGGAAAGAAGCCAAAGGAATCTCCTTTATAATTTTGTCCCTTGAACTGGGATAATATTTTACCTTTGTACCACAAACATTCTTATATTTACATTTATATCTCACTGAACTATGAACTTTAATGAATACTGAATTTAGCAAAACAGATTATAATTCATCAAATGAGAATTATGACAATCACCAAACTGTGAAATTTGGGGAAAAAATCAAATTCTAGGGAAGATATACTGTCATTTGCAACTGGACAATTTAATTTTTTAAGATACAGTGCCAAGAACCTTTATCACGATAAAATATCAACAACAATTTTGAGACTCAGATTATTAACTTAAATTAGAAATCCAAAATAGAAAGAGTCCACCTGGAGGTGCTCCCCAAAACTATTGATATCATTTAGCTAGTCCTAGAATTTAAATAACACTTCAATTTTCTTTAAGGTCTCTTCTCACTAAAAATGTCATAATTAAAATTCTCAGCGTACTTATGTCCGTGAACATTAAAACCAAAATCAAACTAAAAACTTAAAAACCACCGAAATTTATAAACCAGAAGGATTTTCCACTTTAGTAAAGAGATTATGATGAAATATGGCACAATTTTATGAACTTATTAGTCCAACCAAATGAATTTATATTCTGCAGCACTTCAATAATTGTAGAAGTTGGAGCACTGCCCAAAAACAAAATGGGGTTTTTTTTTTTTGGTTGGTTTCTATGCAGAAGCCAAAATGATTTACATTTAAAATTAAATTACCGAATAAAATACATGGCATGAAGCTAAAATGGTTTATAATAGGTGAATAGTAGTGATGTGAATTTCCTTCTCAGAAACGAGAAATATATATGATAAAATTATTTCTGAATGAACTTCCAAAACTATTAACATCATTCATTTAAATACTTTGATATCAAGATGACACCAGCTTAAATACTGGTTCTGACAGTATATTCCATTTATATAAGATACACAAGGAGAAATTTGGAAACATTCTGATGAACCCAAATGAGAAACCTCAATATAGCTTTGCAACTAATATTTAAAGCAAACCATCTGAGGACACCATCAAATATGCTTCTTTTTTCCTAACTCATCACTACTATTACTACTATTTTATATTTTTATTTAAAATTAGCAACTCTATTTGCAAAAGTATCTATTTTCAGGCATCCTCACTTAAGAAGCCCTCAGCAGGAAAGACTGTGCAATCACATGCAATTACAGATGGAAATGACAAATTTATCTACAGTATTTGTTTCCCAAAGCCAAAACAATGTTTCCCTCAGCTATATTTCACCATTGGTTTGATCCTGTAAGACAAAAATAACTTCAGTTTCTTAATATCATCTGTAAGAATGGGAGAAATTTGAGCAAATCATTATTAGTCATTATTAGTCATGCTGGCAACAGCAACCAAAAAAAGTCATTTTGCCAGACAAACGAGAGGTCAGAGAAACCAACACAGAAATGGACCTGAAGTAAGCTATCAAAAGTACAAGAACAATTTAAAAATGGTAATAAATATAAATGGCATCAAAAGACTATCATTAAATGTTGAATTACAGTGCACCACGGAGACCCAATTCAAAAGATAAGAAGTTTCCATGTTTTCTCTCATTGTTGAGTTTTAAAATATTATAATCCCTAAGATTTGATAAAGATAGACATTTAACAACTGTCCAGCATCTACCTATGACTTTGAGGAGACTCTGTATCTGGGTTTACAGTTCATTCATTTATTCATTCACCTACAGTACACTAGGTACTGCGTTATTTGTAGAGATTAAAGCCTAAACAAGATAGAGTCCCTCTCTGCTCTCAGGGGTCTGGTAGGAAAAAATAAATAGGAATTTTAATAAATCATGTTAAAATCTAAGATAGCGCAAGTTCAGGTGCCACAGGACACACAGGAGTCAAGGAAGCTTCGGCCACCTCTAAACTGAGTACTGAAGTTCTAGGAAGAATTAGCTAAAGTGAAGATGGAAAGAAGAGTAATCAAACACAGGGAACTCTGGGTTCAAGGGCTGGAGGTGGGGCAAGCAGCCCAACAGACAGATGGGAGAGGCTGGCACTTTCATAAACCAAGCACAGCTGAAGAATAGACGTAGAGGCATGAGTGAAAAGTGATGAAACTAGAGAGGGACAGGCAGATTCTGAAGTTTATATATGATGCTGAAGTATTCTGAGGAAGCTTGAAAAGCGAAGACAAGTAAATGTGTGAACGTTGGGTGGGCTCATTTGTCTCCTTGATACCTGTCCCCTAGCATCATCCTCACTGCACAGTGATTCTAAGTGATATATCAGCAACATTCTTAAATGCCATGGGCCTTTCTCTTAAGGCTGGGTTCTCAGTCTGTAAAATGAGTTTGCTCAGCACAGTTGGTAACCCTGGGTTTCTGCAGGCCTATGCAAGGCATGGAGTCTTCAGTTCAGCACTGGGGCTACCTTTCCCTTGCCTGCTGCTTCTGGCTCTCTCACCTACCCACACTCTTGAAGAGTATCTGCCCCTCTGCCTCTGGTTGAAGGCTGAGAGTAATGCCAGAATTAAATAGAGACCATTAGGAGGCTTCTGCACACTCCAAGTTTCTAAAATGTGAAGAGAACCACAACTACAAAGATGCAGAGGACGGGCAACTGGCAAGTTGCCAGGAAGTGCCTGGAAGCCACCAGGCCACCAGAAGGCACAGTTCTTAAAACTTGCTAATAAGCTCATTATATCTGGCTGTTAAGAAGCGGTATGAGGTCCACAGTCTATGAAAACATTTTGTCAGTTTTTTGGTATATGGGAAGATGGAGAAAACGCCATGTGAAAAACGAGGTGTGAGAGGAAAGACTCCCTGCTGTTTGGGAGAATGGAACCTTTTCGAAGTTTTTGTGGACAAATTTTCAAGTGGTTCCTTGGTGGTCAAACTTTGGAAGCTTCAGAGGACACATCGTAATGGGGTCTGGTTTTCTCCCCTCCTCTTTCACCATGATGGGGTTTAGTTAGTGCACACAGGGCTGTGTGGTGAGAAAGCATAGCAAGAGGTCATGTGTGTGTGTGGGGGGGTGGCCAGAGGGGCAAATAACAGAAGAGCACAGAAGTAAATCTTTTAAATTTCCTGGCACAGCCACATTAAAAAGTAAAAATAAACAGGTGAAATTAACTTTAGTAGTATATTTTATTTAACCCAACCTAGCCAAAATATTAGCAATTTAATCTGTAATTAAATTTAATGTTATTAAAAATGTAATCAGTATAAGAATTATCAGATTATCATATATTTTATATATTTATAAATTATATATATTTATATAATTTATATACATTTATATATATATTTATATATTTTTCATACAAGTCTTCAAAACCCAATGTGGGTTTTACACTTATAGAACATCTCAATGTAAATTAGCCATATTTCAAGTGTTCAAAAGTCACATGTGGTCAGTGTCTACCACATTGGACAGTGCAGGTTTCAAGTATTTTAACCAGACATTCCACCCACCTTATATCAAAAGGCCATCAGAATACATAGACATTTTTCTTGTAGCAAAAGCAGCCAGCCTAGACTAAGGGGAAGCTCTCACTGCTAGGAGATGCTAGTTTCAACAGGCTCATGCCAGAATGCCCAGGGGCAGAGCACAAAATATACAGTGACAGGGGCGGGGTCAAGGGTGAGGTCAAGTGGCAGAAGTGATGGACTTGTATCTTACACCGATAGCTCCCCATTATAGGAACAGAACTATTCCTGATGTAAAATCTGTTGAGGTCTGCTTTCCAAAAACACTTTTTCCATCCACTCCTATTATTTCAGACTAAAGGTCTGGGAACAAAGGAACACATCTGCCTGTCCTTGCTGCTGTGAGATTGCAGGAAGAAATCTTCAGCCTCAGCTACCTCACCTGGGAAATGGTGGAAAATGCAGAGCTCCTAAGTGCTGTGCCTGGCCATGGGCCTTTGTAATCTTCCTCACTGCCTCCTGGATTTACTGTTAGGATGAAGTGCCATACTTCTCTGGAACTATAAAGGATGAAAATCATTCCATGGCTTGCTTCCCAACACCTTTAGAAAAAAATAAAATCCAGCTGGGCGCAGTGGCTCACGCCTGTAATCCCAACACTTTGGGAGGCAGACATGGGAGGATCACCTGAGGTCAGGAGTTCGAGACCAGCCTGGCCAACATGGTGAAACCCCATCTCTACTAAAAATACAAAAATTAGCTGGGCATGGTGGTGCACACCTGTAGTCCCAGCAACTTGGGAGGCTGAGGCAGGAGAATCACTTGAACCTGGGAGGTGGAGGCTGCAGTGAGCAAAGATTATGCCATTGCACTCCAGCCTGGAAGACACAGCAAAACTCTATCTCAAAAAAAAAAAAAAAAGAAAAAGAAAAAGAAAAAAAGAAAATCTAATCTCCCTGTAATGGTCTTTGAGGCTCTACATGATCTAGTAGAACTTAGGCCTCTGCCCCAACTCTAATGTCACACTCATTTCATCTCCCTCTCATACCACATTAGCCATTGCCTTTTCCTCTGTCATTCTAGTCTCCTTCCTGCTCCAGGGCCTTTGCACCGTGCCAGGGCATACTTCAAGCTCTCTTGTGTCTCATATTCCAAGTCTCAAGCTCCTTTTCCAACTGGGCCTCTCCAGACCACACTGACTAACATAACCATTACCCTGCACTTTACCTGCGCCATCGGACCATCTTTTCCTTCCCCCACCCATTCTATTTTACCTATTTGCTTATTTGCAAATTGTCTGTCTTCCTCACTAGAACTTATTCTCTGTGAGGGCAGTGGTAGCCTCTGCCCCCAGTGCCAATGACAGCATCTGACACCCAGGAGATATTCAACAAATATTTCGTGATTACGTGAATAAATGGATGCTATGAAAATACAGAGTTTCGTCATTAACTACTACAGCAAATCATATTGTAGGGAGTTATTTTTCATCATAGAAATATTTTATTGAGAACATTATGCTAAGCTAAATAAGCCAGTCAAAAAAGGACAAATATCGTATAATTCCACTTACATTAGGTACCTAGAGAAGTCAAATTCACAGAGACAGAAAGTAGAATGGTGCATGACAGGGGCTGGGGGGAGGAGGAATTAGGAGTTAAGTGTTTAATAGGTACAGATTTTCAGTTTTTGCAAGATGAAAAAAGTTCTGGAGATGGATGGTGGTGATATGGTTGCATAACAATGTGAATGTCTTAATGCTGCTGAACTGTACACTTGAAAATAATTAAGATGATAAATCTAATGTGTATTTTATCACCATTGAAAACTGCTACAATGATATACACTTATCAAACAGGCACAAAGTAAGGATATGGTGGCACCTGTTGCTGGTGGGGATGGAGGAAGGGTCCTCAAACTACTGGAAGAAATGTGAATTATTTCCATCTTTGGAAAGCAATCTGGCAACATTTCTTGAAATAATTTGACTCAGAATCTTAATCTGGAATCCAATTAAATGCAATAAATGTAGGAATATGCATATATAGAAAGCATCTTCTGAGCAGCACTCTCTTTCCACTAAACTGTGAGCCACATGTGGGAGGGGTCCATAGCACACAGATTTCTTGATTCCTGTGGGCCCCAAATTTACTGGACAAGTAAAGCAACATCACAACATAATTAGCTGTCATATAATCCCCTGCTATGCTTAAAGGATAGACATTTTCTCTTTCTTCCTCATTCTTTTTCTCTAAAATTTTACAGAAAATATTTTCTTACAGAAGCAAGGGAAAGACTACTTACTAAAAAACTGGTTAACCAATGCAAATGTATCATCAAATCAACTTCTCTTTAGGATAAGAAATTTAAAATCTATTACAAAGAGAAACAGTTTGTATATATCAGAAGCTGAGGTATATGAGTGAGTGAACTGCTATCACATTAAGCTTCAAACATTTGATTTTCCAAGACATTTTGTCAAATCAAAAGTTTTATGTGTATTCAATGAGACTAACTTAACACACAAAAATACTATTAAAATGATTCTAATAAAGGTAGGAGTGTTAATTGGTTACAGGATGGTTACTATTTTAGGTGGCAGGATTTCTTCATACTTTTCATGTTTTTTTTTTTTTTTTTTTTTTTTTTTTTA
>NW_026652278.1:139301244-139354393 GCF_009828535.3 Hylobates moloch
TTTTTTTTTTTTTTTTTTTTTTTTTTAATTTTTAGAGACAAAGTCTCACTCTGTCACCCAGGCTGGAGTACAGTGGTATGATCATAGGTCACTGCAGCCTTGAACCTCTTGGTTCAAGAAATCCTCCTGCCTCAGCGTCATGAGTAGCTAGGATTATGGGTGTGCACTACCATGCCTGGCTAATTTTTGTTTTTTATAGAGATGGAGTCTTGTTATGTTACCCAAGCTAGTCTTGAATTCCTGGCCTCAGGCAATCCTCTCATGTTGGCCTCCCAAAGCACGGGGATTACAGGTATGAACCACTGTGCTCAGCCATAAAGACATTTTTTTAACTTTGGGAAAGACGGTCACATGACAAACAGGATCTCCACAAAGACCACTAATATGCTCTTTATTACAACTCAGACTGAAGTTAATTTTACTTTATTTGACTGCCTCAATGATTACTTTTTTTTTATTATTATACTTTAGGTTTTAGGGTACATGTGCACAATGTGCAGGTTTGTTACGTATGTATCCATGTGCCATGTTGTTTTGCTGCACCCATTAACTCGTCATTTAGCATTAGGTATATCTCCTAATGCTATCCCTCCCCGCTACCCCCACCCCACAACAGTCCCCAGAGTGTGATGTTCCCCTTCCTGTGTCCTTGAGTTCTCATTGTTCAATTCCCACCTATGAGTGAGAACATGTGGTGTTTGGTTTTTTGTCCTTGCGATAGTTTACTGAGAATGATGGTTTCCAGTTTCATCCACGTCCCTACAAAGGACATGAACTCATCGTTTTTTATGGTTGCATAGTATTCCATGGTGTATATGTGCCACATTTTCTTGACCCAGTCTGTAGTTGTTGGACATTTGGTTTGGTTCCAACTCTTTGCTATTGTGAATAGTGCCGCAATAAATATACGTGTGCATGTGTCTTTATAGCAGCATGATTTATAGTCCTTTGGGTATATACCCAGTAATGGGATGGCTGGGTCAAATGGTATTTCTAGTTCTAGATCCCTGAGGAATCGCCAGACTGACTTCCACAATGGTTGAACTAGTTTACAGTCCCACCAACAGTGTAAAAGTGTTCCTATTTCTCCACATCCTCTCCAGCACCTGTTGTTTACTGACTTTTTAATGATGGCCATTCTAACTGGTGTGAGATGGTATCTCACTATGGTTTTGATTTGCATTTCTCTGATGGCCAGTGATGATGAGCATTTTTAAAATGTGTTTTTTGGCTGCATAAATGTCTTCTTTTGAGAAGTGTGATGCTACCTGACTTCAAACTATACTATAAGGCTACAGTAACCAAAACAGCATGGTACTGGTACCACAACAGAGACATAGATCAATGGAACGGAACAGAGCCCTCAGAAATAATGCTGCATATCCACAACTATCTGATCTTTGACAAACCTGACAAAAACAAGAAATGGGGAAAGGATTCCCTATTTAATAAATGGTGCTGGGAAAACTGGCTAGCCATATGTAGAAAGCTGCAACTGGATCCCTTCCTTACACCTTATACAAAAATTAATTCAAGATGGATTAAAGACTTAAATGTTAGACCTAAAACCATTAAAATCCTACAAGAAAACCTAGGCAATACCATTCAGGACATAGGCGTGGGCAAGGACTTCATGTCTAAAACACCAAAGCAATGGCAACAAGAGCCAAAATTGACAAACGGGATCTAATTAAACTAAAGAGCTTCTGCACAGCAAAAGAAACTACAATCAGAGTGAACAGGCAACCTACAGAATGGGAGAAAATTTTTGCAACCTACTCATCTGACAAAGGGCTAATATCCAGAATCTACAATGAACTCAAACAAATTTACAAGAACAAAACAAACAACCCCATCAAAAAGTGGGCGAAGGTCAATGATTACTTTTTAAAAGGCTTTCCAATATCCACCTAATATGCTTTCGAGTTCCACTTGAGACCAGACTTGCTTCACTGGATTTCAAAGGGCTCCATGACACTTCCTTGTATACTAAGGAATATTACATGCCACTTGAAGGCTCATTTAGTTAATTTTCATTTTAACAAATACAATTTCCACATAGTGGGTTTTCTTTAAATGCGGTACACTTAACAGCTCAGAACAGAGCTCATGAGTAGTTCCCTGCTACACCGCTGTCAAAGAAAATATACAATGACACATTCATAGATTAAAAACGTGCAGCCGCTCTGATTTCTTACCATAGTATAGAGCATTTGGTACCCATGAAAAGCAAATCAGCTGTGGATTTCAACATCATGCCAAGTATGACTTTGGTACCATTTCATTAAGAAAACTGCTGTATGATTGCTGCCATAATTTCTGCATCTGAAAAGCTTCCTGTGGTTAGGTCATTTGCAAGTGGTACTATGTACAAAGTTACCAAGACAGGTTGGCTTGAGAGGCAGACAATGGTTTAAGAGAATGAGTTTATATCACAGTAAATTCTGGCTAATATGTACCAGCAGTGACGTCCACGTACAGGTGGAGCTGGCAGTTAACTCCTGACAAAACTACCACTTCAACAGATGGTGCCTATGATCCTATCCTGAGACATTTATTGACTTCTTTTGTTTAAAATGCTAGTAACACAAAAGCTATCCTCAGTAAACAGTACGCTCTTTATCTTATTGTACATATTGGCTTCTTGAGGGCCAGATAGCTATATAGGTTTTGGGGTGAGAAGGGTGTCCATCCCAGGTATTTCTAGGAAAAATTGCTGGAAGTTTAAAAATATGTTTTTAGACAATGTAAATCAACTTCAGTTTTAAATTGTTAACCGAAGGCACTCCCTCCCCTCCACTTTTCTCCAATATGCTACACTCAAAATTGTAGCTACTTTGTCAGGATACCAGCAATGGCTCTGAAGTCAGATTCAGGCTTGAGTGTAAGTTTTGTCATTTATAGCTGTGAGATCTTTCCTAAATTACTTACCTGCAGGTGTTTACTAGTATGACCACATGCACAAATATGACTGTGCATAAGGAAAGGGAGATGAGTTTCACTGTGCAATTTCATCCTAGGAACATGCATGCAGGGTCTTAACTTAGGCTACTACAGACTGTCAGAGAGCCTGGTTACTTACTAAAGACCTGGCCTTGAAGGGAGAGGAAGCGCCTAGTATTTTTTTTAAATCAATTATTGCATTATCTTTCTTTTCTTTTAAAAGTTTTTAAGTATCCATGGTCAGAATTTTGGTAAAATTGTTGCAAGTTAGAATTTAAATTACTCCTTTTAGAAAAATTACATTTAGGACTTTTGATCTCTGCCCATACCTAATATCATGCAGTGAATCTCTTCTACAAAATAGTGTTACAGCTTTTAATGTCATCCATCACCCTATTTGATAATACAACAGAGCAATCTGAGAAACTGGAAAAGCTGCCTGTGGACGTCTGCATCCAATTTCAATGATTTCTTTTCTCACCAGGATTCGAAGCAGCCCCTTACTGGTTTCAAATACACATTTTATGTTTAGTGCTTGGAGAAGCCGGGTAGAGTTGGAATCTGACATAAAAATTATTATTCCCCTGACAATTTATACACTATTTCATCAAATAACAGCTTTGCATATTATGTGGTACATGTCCAGTGTGACAAGTAATAAGAGCACTGTGAACAGCCATCATTTATTTAATGTCTACAATGTGCCAGGTACTTGGCACACATCATCTCCAATCACTGAAGCATCAAGATAAGCTAAGTATTACCAGATCTTAATTTTATAGTTAAGAATCAGGGAGAGGCTGGGTATCTTGCCCAAAGTCCTAAGGCCCAGGAGTGTCACATGGTGAAATAAAATAAGAAACACTTTGGAGTCAGAAAAACCTGCGTGCAATTCCTAGCTCTGTCCTTCACTGTGTAACTATGGACAAACTGCTTAATTTCTCTAATTTCCTCATCAAAAATTAGAATATTGCTTAACTTCTACAGAAATTATACAGAAAATAAAACCACAGAATGTCCATTTTGGTGCAAGACTTACAGTAGCATTTAATAAATGCTAACTGATGACTACTGTAAATGGCGACACTAGAATTTGAACATAGCCTCCTAAAGCTATGATTCTGATGACAACCCAGTACATCTAAACTGAACCTAGGAAATGAGACATTATCCTGTAGTCTCAATTACTATTAAAATGAAAAAAAGCAGGTGTCAAGCAAAACCTTTAAACATTAAGCTTTATTAGACTGAACCTGGAAACACTGTCTTCAATGAAAATTCTGTATGTAGAAGGAATTTCATTTTCGATGGAAATTTTGTATGAAGAAAATTTTGTATGATCTACATTACATATGACAGAACTATATTACTGTAGGTTTTTAACTGAATCTTAAGCAGTGGGAAGAATACTTATCTTATGATTTACTTGTGTAAAATAAAATAAATCAGTGCCTGGGATTAATTTCTCACTGATTTCTTAATTAGCCATCCAATAAGAATGAGTGGGTACACACAATATGTTCTAGAAGCCTAAGTGTAAGAAACGAATGGTGTTCCCTGGTCAGATGATATAACAACAACAACAACAACAACAACAACAACAACAAAACAGAGGACTCTTTCCATGAGACTATATGAGGCCATTTCCATTTTTAAAAAGACTGGTCTACAACAGGTAGAATGACTGCATTTCAGGTACACACCTTTCTGCATAATAATATTTTCTTCAGTAATTGCTTTTCCTCAAGCAACAAAAAGTTCAAATCACCTATAATGCATAGTAGAATATCATAATACAATTACTAAAGAAAAAATTATTTACAAGGTGAAAATGTTTGCTAATTTTTCAACTTAAACATATTTCAGTAACTGTAAAAAATATTTAATACAGAGTTGAGATTTAAAAAAAATTCACTACTGACGGTATCATATCCACAAGTATCTGAAATCACATTCTTCTTGTAGTCCAGTTAGCAGCTGATGATCTTCAAATAAATCCTAATCAGAAATGTTAGGAGTATGTTTAATTTTATTATTTTATTTTTTTGAAATGGAGCGTCGCTCTTGTTGCCCAGGCTGGAGTGCAATGGCATGATCTCGGCTCACTGCAACCTCTGTCTCCCAGGTTCAAGCAATTCTCATTTCTCAGCCTCCAAAGTAGCTGGGATTACAGGTGCTCACCACCACGCCTGGCTAATTTTTTGTATTTTTAGTAGAGACAGGGTTTCACCATGTTGGCCAGGCTGGTCTCAAACTCCTGGCCTCAAGTGATCCGCCCTGTCTCGGCCTCCCAAAGTGCTGGGATTATAGGCATGAGCCACCCCACCTGGCCTAATTTTATAATTTTAAAAGGGAAGTTGCTTAAAGGAATTTTATATCTAAAACCATTTAGTAATGATATTTTATAAGTATTTCTTAATCTAGTCTCCTATAAAAACTGAATTTTATTAATGCCTATTAGCATTACTTTTATTACTATTCCTTTTTAAAATGTAATGTCAGGTCATCTTTGATGGTTAAAAAAGGATAAAGAGAAAAGCACAATTAGTACTTATGTAATGGTAAGTTATGATAAAGACAGAACAGAAAGCCTACTCTGGTTTCCTGCATAAATGGAGAAACATACTTTCTTTTTTTTTTTTTTGAGACGGAGTCTCGCTCTGTCCCCCAGGCTGGAGTGCAGTGGTGCGATCTCGGCTCACTGCAAGCTCCGCCTCCCAGGTTCACGCCATTCTCCTGCCTCAGCCTCCCGAGTAGCTGGGACTACAGGCGCCCGCCAACACGCCCGGCTAATTTTTTGTATTTTTAGTAGAGACGGAGTTTCACCGTGTTAGCCAGGATGGTCTCGATCTCCTGACCTCGTGATCCGCCCGCCTCGGCCTCCCAAAGTGCTGGGATTACAGGCTTGAGCCACTGCGCCCGGCCGAAACATACTTTCATGTTACTTTTTGATGTGCCTCCTCACGATGGGAAATGTAATTTGCTCAAATTTTCAAGTAACTTTAAAAATGCAATAATTTTCTGGTTTTACAGAGAATGTGTTAATGGCTCAATAGAGGTTAATTTTTCCTACTAAAATAATTTCTTTTTTGTTCACATCTCATCCCTATGGGTCACTACTATAAATTACAACTTAGTCTGATAAAGAAACTAGCTACCCGTATCTGAAAACTCCAGTTTTCTGCCTAGTGAACTGAGTTCAGTAGTGGGCAACTTTGTAAAAAGGGAAATCTTTCCTGTTTCTATTTGACTTTTGTGCAATTTGTACTGCTTTACTGAAAAAGACCAAGTTAATTCCTAGGGCCCAATATGATGAGTCTGCTCTACAGGTAATTTTCAAGACACAGTAGATGATTTAAAAAATAGAAGCACACTGCTGAGAATAAAGTCAACTGTGGAATCTAGTATCCCTGGGCCTTTTTATTAGTGGGAATGGACCACAGCACATTGCTGGTGCCTAGTCCGTAGTAAGCACTCCACAGCTGTTGCTGAATTGAATGAATGCGCCTGGTTTCTGCTGGCTCTGGACTTGAAGTGTTGCCCTTTCCATTTCCGATTACTGCTTTATCCCAAATTGGCTCTAGCCCTGTTGGTCCCTTACCCCATCATGTGTCTTCTTAGCACTTGCTCATGGGTTGATGTTCTAAGTTCTGAACCTGGTTTTTCATGATTCAGTGTGATCTGACCTCAGTCACTATTATAGCTCTGGTCTGTCAGATGCCAGTTAAATTAGGCAAAGGTCAGCTATTTCAATATTTTAGAGATGCAACATATGTAATTTTGAATTTTAAGTATCACTAGTGGTAACAACTTACGATTTTCAAATAATCCTAATTTGATGTGTCCGAAGGACATTTAATTTAAAAAATTGAAAGGGAAGTTGTTTGAAGGGATTTTTGATCTAATATTTAGAAATCGCATGACTATAACAATTTCATCAACCATTCTCCTTCGAAACAGTGATTTTTAAGATTTCTAATTAATGGCTAATACTCTTATCATTCCAATTCTTTTTCAAATGTGCTTTCAGTTTATGTTGGATTCTAAAAAAACAAAACAATTAAAACTTATGTAATCTTAGCAATATCAAATTGCTGAGCCTGGTTCAGCTGGAAAATGTGATGGCGCAGGCCAGATGAAAAATGACCAACCTAGACTAATCCTGCACTGGTTTTCCAATTAAGTTGTGGGAGGGTAAGAGAATGCAATATGTTTTAGAGATCTTGGTACACTTAATTAAAGGGGAAAAAGGAAGTAAAAAGTAGTTGTGATCTTCTAAATTGTTTAAGGTGCAGAAAGAGCATGAAAACTATCTTTGTTCTTTGTCTGGTTCCGTATTGGGGCAAACTAAATTTAAATCCTGGTCTTAAATGCAATGGCTTTCTCAGTTGGCCCTTTAGCACAATATTCATAAACAATAGAGATCTACCTAAACCAGTGACAAGGAAGTAAACACTCCAGGTCTTCCCTAAAGTAACATATGTTTTTCTGCAATTTTTACTTTTTCCTCTTCAAATAAAATATTTGACATGTACATAAAGTAGCCACAGTTTAAATATTCCAAATTTTATTGAGAACCAAGGTGTAATATTACTTAACAAAGAAAAACTCTTTAAAATGTAACATTTATAAAGCACTCCCTTGCTGTTTCTAAAGCAGTTTAAACATATGTGTGTTAATTTTTATTTTTCTAACTCAGAGATGGGCAGGGCAGATACTTTGAAGATTTTCGTTGTTTACAGACAAGGAAACAGACTTATTTGCTGAGTCTCCGAGTGGGCAGTGTCATTCTGTATAACACTATATAAAAATGATATTGGAACCTATAATGGTGCCGCCTTTATTATACACCAGTGATAACACTTACTGGAAAACTCTCACAGCAAGGGTTCAAAATGTTAGACAGCCTTTCACTAAATACTAGTAAATGGTCAGTACGGCTTCTAAGAGGGTGGTATGAATCTCCAAACTAAAGCCCTGGGTCTTCCTTTCAAATTGAAGAAGAAAATAAAATATAAAAAGGGATTGAGAGGAAGAAGGAGGTATTTGCTTCCCCCCGACCAAAAAAAAAATTATATAGTTTTGATTCCACTGAAACAAGTAAAAAGAACTTAATAAGCCTGTACTAGATCTAGAGTACTGTACATAAGTATGAATTTATATCAAACTTATCAAAAATCTCATACCATCTACTTCTCAGCTGGTTTGCTATAAGTGACTTTTCTTTTTTTTTTTTGAGATGGAGTCTTGCTCTGTCGCCCAGGCTGGAGTGCAGTGGCGCAATCTTGGCTCACTGCAAGCTCCGCCTCCCGGGTTCACGCCATTCTCCTGCCTCAGCCTCTCCGAGTAGCTGGGACTACAGACACCCGCCACCACGCCTGGCCAATTTTTTTGTATTTTTTAGTAGAGACGGGGTTTCACCATGGTCTCGATCTCCTGACCTCGAGATCTGCCCGCCTCGGCCTCCCAAAGTGCTGGGATTACAAGCGTGAGCCACCGCGCCCGGCCTATAAGTGACTTCTCAATCTTGTTGATAGTTAAGATGCCCTCCTAGATTTGTATTCTTTCATCTTTTGCTTTATTTCATTTTTTTGCTGTTAGAAAAGTAAACATTTTTATAAAGATGCATTTTGTTGTCAACTGTCGGTGATTTAATGAAGCTAAAGGCTCCAGTAAAGACATTAAAGACTCCATAGAGGTGTGAGTTTAAATGTCTTATACCTGTAAGGAGAAAATACATTTCTCTCTCTTCCTTGGGATTGTTCTTCGCTAGGTGAGGTATAAGAATTCACTGTTAATTAGCAAGACAGCACATACAGGAAGGTGACGCTTTTGTAAATGTAATGTTAGAGTCAACAAATTCTAAGAGCTAGCATTTATTAAAGAGCTTCAAATAGGGCCAACCTGAGCGCAAAATGGCTTTGCAAGAGTTGTGAGCTCCGTTCTTTGGTGTCAGCCTGTTCTTTTCTTGATGTGAATTTGGTTTATGGTATTGGAAAGATGAGAGGGAGTGAGACAATGTGAGCACGTGCAAAGGTAATTTTATGATAATTTCTGGTGGTTCTGAAGTCTTCTGGCTAACATTCAAGGTTTTGCCTCTGTTCCTTTGCCCCAGAACAGTGCCGAGTGGCTAAGTGGGGTACACTCTGGAAAAAATGTATTTATATTTTACATATATCTACTTATCTCTAGAAAAATCATTATCAGCTTCTCTTTTTCCTATCTAACAAGTCAAGGGCAGTATATATAGATATTGAGGAATAAGGTTAAAAGGAAAGAACTATTACACTACATGTGTATGTCTTTAAAGAGCAAAATATTACATGAAAAAACCAGGGGCCTTGAAAGACTGGCATCTTCTTTTATTTGCTACACAGAAATTTTCTGCCTTCTCAATTATTAATAACTTCATATTGTGGCTTTATATGGTGTCATAAGCTGCTAGAATCATAATTTAGTATCTCTAACACCAGGACTGACAACAGTACACAATTTCCAGTGATCACGACACCAAGCAGCCCTGTTCCATTGCTACTGAGGGCCCAACACCTTCCCCAGGCTTTCAATGTCATTACATAACTTCCCATACACTGCACCAAATGGCCCCAATCGCCGTGGACATCTGGCTAAGCCAATCTACTGCCACACTACCTAGTAGCTAACTATGTAGTTTCTTTATTTTAAAACTCCCAAGAAAACATCTCCAGGAAGAGAATACACTTTTTCAAAGTTTTGTCTCTCTGCTCTTGTATTCCTATTTATCCAGACTGCTTCGTCCCTTTTGGCAAACTAATCTCTGAAGCCACAGCAGTTCTCATCCCCACTCATCTGCCCTATTCTTCAACTGTTTTCAGTGTTTTCTTCCTGAGTCTGTCAGAGGTTGCCATCATTCCCCAGAACTGATCCACCATCCAGTCCTGCCAATTCCTCCTTTTTCATATCCCCAGTCAGGCTTTCTGCTCGACAGGACCATTTGTGGCTGGGCCCTTTTTGTTTTCCATTAGCCACAATCACACCCCAGTTGTCGTCTTCTCCTCTAAGTGGTACCCTCCACGAGCCACTGCACAGCATCCAGGGACAAAACTGCATAAGCCACAGTGTTTTTTTCTGCAGCAGGGAACTTTATAAAAGAACTTGCTGTATTTAAGAGAAGGGCTGAGATTTCTCATTCTGATATTAGGGACTTACATAATCTGACCCCAGGGTCTTCGTTTAGTCTCTTCCTCCACATCCCTTGGGCATGGACCAGTTCTAGCCAGGCTAGCTTTCACAGAGCTGGGTCTGCTCAAGCAGGTGTCCTCAGCCTCCAGTCTCCATCACCTTTTTCTTTTTTTTGTGGGGGGGGGGGCAGCGGGGGACAGGGTATTACTTTGTTGTCCAGGCCAAAGGCAGTGGTGTGATCTCAGCTCACTACAGCCTCAACATCCAGGTTCAAGCAACCCTCCTGCCTCAGCCCCAGGAGCCTCAGGAGCTGAGACTACAAGCATGCACCACCATGCCTAATTTTTTCTTGTTGTTATTGTTCTTTTTGTAGAAATGGAGTTTTGCCATGTTGCCCAGGCTGGTCTCAAACTCCTGAGCTCAAATAATTCACCGCCTAAGCCTTAGAAAGTTCTGGGATTACAGGCGTGAGCCACCGCGCCCAACACAGTCTTCATCTAATAGTCTTCCACCACCTGCCTCCACTCCATGACAACCTAAATGCCTACCCATCCTTCCCATCCTGCCAAGGCTCAATGTTAGTATTTGATGACAGTCAATTTAGCAATTTCCATTTCTGGTGTCAAATCATTCTCAGTAACATCAAATCACACAAGTTATATGATCATAACTACACCACGAGTGCAAGTTCTCTGAGAGCAGCTTCATGTCCTAGGACTCTTGGGTATGGTTTCTGAGCCACTAGGCATAGAGCAGACATCAAAGAGCTGGAGAGCTAGTAGCGTTCAGCTTTGTATGAGGAAGGCCATTCTCCCAATGGTTCTCTGAGCCTGATAGGCTACATCTAATTTTTATCACACACAGGAAATGAAACACAGGAAGATAAAAATTTTAAATAAAGCTTTAGATTAATATCAAGATGTTAAAGAGGTACTTCAGGATAGTAATGGTAATTTTTTTTATATATGAAGTTCATTCCTTAAGAAAAAATAGAGATTACCCAATTTCTTTCCCATTAAGGCAACAGAAATTCAAATTAAGGTTTCAACTTGGAATGGGTAAGAGTTAATTATTTAGAGTATAGCAAGATAACTGTTAAATTATAATGTGCTCTTCCTGAGTATTCTAAAGCCAGAGCTGTTGCCCTACTTTTTGATGGGTAAAAATAGTTGGTATCTGATATTACTCTGTGAGAGGCAATATAGTTGATGTGTTAAGTACATAGAGTCAGAAGGCCTGGGCTGCCTGGGTTCAAATCCCAACTGTGTCTCTTCCTTCTTGGGTGACCTTGGACAAGTTATTTACTACATGCACGCCTCAGTGGATGGATCTCTAAACTGAGGATAGATGATAACCCCACACAGTTGATAGAATTAGCAAGAGGATTAAAATGTGAATAGATAATCAAGTCCCTACCATAAAGAGCACAAAGTCCTCAATAAATACTTATTATTTTTAAGAATTAAAGGATCATACCTTTAAGCATTGTTAAGAAATAGTCAATGTTTTCCCAGTGACAACAACTGTTGAGGGAGTTTAGATTCAATGATACTACCTTTCCAAACTCACAAAACTTTGGCTTAAGAAGGCTATTATGAGGAATAAATGAGATAAAATATGAAGTACTTGGCACAGAGCCTGTACCTAGTAAGTACTCAGTAGCTATTCTTATAGGACCAGGTGGGACACAGAACTAAGTATTTTCTCAAAACTACTACTTAAGTCTATACCAAACTATTCTATTAGTACCAATGGGAGAGTTACTTTTTAAATCTTAGGATACAAATCAGATGAAAAGAGCAGGCACATTAAAACCAAAGTAGCTCATGAAAATTTTCTTATAAACAGGCAATTCCCTCAACTAGTTTTTAAGAACATCATGAGTCAGGTGACTGTTCATTGGCTTTGAGTTGACTGCTAGAAAGCTGAGCGCCAAATAAGTGGCCAGCCTCGACAAAGGCCTTGAGGCATATATTCTTTGTATCATCTCCGTTCTTGGCTCAATTTTCCCCTCTCTTGCTCTAATCTCCCCTTTCTGTTGTTTTTTGTTTCACTTAAATTTCATTTTAACTCATGGAAATCTGTGAGCTACCTTGGATTATTTTCTGGAACAAAATGGGTTGTAAACAAACACATAAACTTGGGAAATAAATTTCAAAATTACATACTGTGCTCCTGACTTAGAGTTTTCAAATTTGCCATGTGAAGTGCACCTTGATTTAAAATTTAAGCTATAAGCAGCTGTCTTTGGATAATACTAATTTACTTTTGGCTCACACATCCTTATTTCAAATCATTTCCTAATAAATTACTTCAACATATTTTCCACTTTGGAGAAACAAGAGGCATGGTGACAGAAACAAGGGCGAACCCCATTCATGTAAGTAGTTACCAACAACACAACAACTAATGTTCTCTGAGCACCTGCTGCATGCTGGGTGTTGCCTCTGCACTGGTTAGCAAACCAGATTCCCTCAATACCATGTTTGGTTTGGGGCTCTGGGCTGATTAACATTCATAATAATCAAGGCATAATGATAAAGAACCAAACCTAGGATTGAAAACTGCATAGATTCAATAATGTCTGAAGTTCAGCAAAAATGGCGAGTAATCAAAGTAACTAAGACTCTTCTGTGTGCAAGTTGGAAATGGAAGGAGAGAGACAAGTTATTCACACGTGTGCCACGCATGCACTCAATGTTCTAGACTTATGTTCTTTAAGGTTCTAACCTTGGCCTACTCTGTCTCTCTGAATACTGATTTCTTGGCCATTTGCATCCACTTTCATGGATGATGATTCTGAAATCCTTATTTTTAATCTTGCCTTGTTTCCCAAGCTTCAAAATTAGATATCTAACTACCTCTTAGATATACCTGAATGTCCCATAGGTATTTCAAACTTGTCCTAAACCAAACCTCATCCAACTCCCCTTTTTCCCAGCAATGGTTTTCCCCCCATAACCAATCACCTTTTCATATGTTACATAAATAACTCATTTGTTATGCTTAACCTTTTCATCACCCCTCACTAGAATGTAAGCTCTACCAGGGCAGGGATCACTGTCCAAGATGTCTCCAGCTATGCTTAGAAAGGTACCTGGCATTTAGTAGGTATTGAGTAAATGTTTGCTGAGTGAATGAACCCTTCATCCCTTGCCCTCAAAGCTGCCCCCCTCCAGTATTCCTTATCTCAGTGAATGGCATTAGCGGCAAAGCCTGGGGAGTCATCCTAGATCTTTACTTCTTCTCTTCTGATATAGAGCTGTCCATGTTACTTTTCAGATGGTCTTATTATCTGCCTGTCCTCTCAATCCCTGATAGCATTGGCCTAGGTCCATCCTAGGTCATTTCTAGCTCAAGTGATGAAAACAGCCACCATTTAACTAAGTATACCTCACAACAGCCAGATCTTAAATGCAAAACTGAGCTTACCGTTCTGCGGCACGAAAACATTCAGAGGTTCTGTTTTGCTTAAGGATGAATTCAGACTTTCCTTGGAGTCCAGGACCTGGTGCCAGTCTGCTCATTTAACCTCACTTCCTATCACTTCACATATGAAAGTTTATACAGTGGTAACACAAAATTGCTTCCGGTGCCCTATGCAACAACAGTCTGTTCTTAAGGTCCCTAAGCAAGGCCAAGTCTGATCTCTTAAGATTCAGCATGGGGGTCAATTGTTGGAGAAACCTTCCCTGACGTTTCAGGGCGGCCTAAATGTCATGGCTCTATGTGTTCCCATAACAACCAACTGAAGGGATATCACAAATCTGGGCAAACATTTGCCATTAGCACGACAGCCTTATGCTTATGGAAGGAGGAAAGGAGTGTTCATTAAAATCACAGATATAACCTACTGGGTAGGTATTTATTTAGGTTCTTACAGTAAATAATTAGAAAGAGTCAGGTTACCTGGCTCCTAAATTCTGAAAAAGGAGAAAAGAAAAAAATATTTAAGGTGTTTCATAAGAAAACAGTAAGCAGACAGTCCTTGGTTTCCTATATCTGACACAGCAAATACTGTGGTGTGACAATGGGCTCAGATGCTCATGAGATTCCTGTACATGATGCATGGAAACACCAGGGACTGTATCTTAAACCATTAATTTAAAACATCTAATAAATATACATTAAATTATTCCCTTGCTTTATCAGTTAACTGTACATTGCCAGCTATAAGGAGATAGCTATATTTGAATTATGTAATATTAATATGAATAACATTCTGATTTAGCTTGTGTCCACTACAACGAAGTTCTCTGTTTTGTGGCACAAATGCTCACTGCTCCCCCTCCCACCTGCTGGCACCCTCACTTGTTCTTCCCTCTTGCTCATGAGTGTGTGCACACACAGCATTGACAGGAATGATGTGGTTTATGACACAGTGAAACACTTTCCTCTGGAACTGTTCAGTTTACTCATTAATTTTAGAGAACCAAAGAAAATTAATGATTCATCAACCACTACATTTCCTTAAAAATATTTTCTCCCATAGAATACACAATCAATAAATTTAAAGATCTTTAAAATGTATGCTGTGAACTGAACTATATGGGAAAGAAATGAGGTACTCGTTCACAGGCTTGGCTGTCTTAAAATACTGCCTATTTGAAAAACCCCAAGATTAACTTGTAATTGTATCTTTTAAAGCCATTTAGTTTCAAGATATAGACCTAAGTTTCTTTCTTCAAGGGAAATGTGTGAGTGTGGAAACTGACATCATACAATTTGGCTGACCTTACCAAAATATGGACTCTTAGGTCTGCTTAAAAAATTTAAATCCAGTTGACTTTACATAATAAGAACTCTCTTCCTCTTTTACAGCCATATAACTATTTAGTGATTTGTGGTAGTTCTGTCTTCCAGACACTGCATACATACTGAGTATTCAAAAAGGAAATTAGGTCATAAAATAGTGTGCTGAATCTAGTCAACTCTGTTCATTGAGGAATCACAAAGTAAAAAACACAGATGAGATGGAACTAATGGCAATTTACAGTTGGAAAGAAACTAAGAAAGTCAAAATTTAGACAAAAATGAGAAATTACAGATTAGAAGTCAAAAGGCCTACACAAATTCTTGAGCTAATTCAATTGACAATTTACTGGGTGGGGGGAAGTCATTCAACCTTGATTGCTCTTAGCCACATGGAAATTCATTCAAACATTTATTTGGTGGCTACTAAATATCCACAGCCTTGCTAGATTATGGAGATAAGACTCTGCCTTCTCTAAAAACTTCTAACAGAAGAGGAAAAGCCTGGATGATGGCTTCAGTATTTTCTCAACTGTGAGACTCCCACCTGTGGGACTACCACAGAGGCTTGTTATAGGAGTAAATCTCAACAGTTCAGTCCACATTGGAAAAGCCCCTCTAGGACATTTCCACAGATCCCCATTCTCCACACACAGCCTTTGAGAACTGCTAGTTTAGAAGGATCTTGCCACCTCAAAGGGCAGCTCTCAGGACAAAATAACATTAGAGGAATAATGAAGATCTAACAAAGGAAAATGAAGGGCTGAAAAATGAAGACCTAACAACGCAATGTGATTGTATCATTCACATCATCTCTCTACGTGAACATTACCAGGAACTTTGGCATTTGTTCATAGAGGATAGTAATAATCTAATATTTTGGTGCTACTTTATAATTTATAAAATCTGTACAAACGTTTTCAGGTAATTTTTCACAGCAATGTTCGGGTAGGGCAACACTACTTCTCCATTTATAGACAAAGAAACTGAGGCCCAGAGAAGTTTTAAATAACTTGCCTTAATCTCACACCTAGTGAGTGACGTAAAAAATTAAAACTAAGTTTCTGACCCTTGAAGCCAGTCTAGCTTCCACCACAAGAGAGAACCCCTTTTTTAAGTTACTATTATTTCTTTAAGACAGAAAGGTTCCAAAAATCTTCAAGGCAAATAAATGATTCAAATTTAAAATAAACATATAAACCATTTTGTAAGATACAATAATATGGCTATTAACTGACATTATTGGCAAATAAGTTATTTTGGAAGATAGTTCTAAGTGTTTTTATATTAAATGTTTAAGAAGAAGAAAATAAGAACACACATACATCCCATTAAACAGAGCACACACACACACACACACAAATTTATACTTTAAAAACATAATTTACAGTCTGCATACACAGTCACTGCTATGCTATTATAGCAAGCTTTAGGGTGATGCTCTCTAGAGCATAAAGCCTTAAGGACATCAACTCAAAACTCAGGCTGGTGTGTTTTTCCTCTTGTCTGCTCTCTAGGGATTATCTTCATGTTCTGTTCCTCGTGCCATTATTTCCTTTTAGCTTTAAATGACTTCCCTCAAATCAGCTCCCTCTACCCACTTTGCCCAGCATTCTCTGCTTCTGTAAACTAAGGAGGGGCTTAGGGATGTCAAGGGACATTGGAAAACAAACTTAGTAAGTATTTAAATATATAAACATCCATCCATCCATATATATATATATATATATATACATACAAAGTCACATATATACACACAGACTAAGACTACTAAACTGTGCCTTCTTAGTGCTTAGATCACTTCCTTTATTAGAGTCAAGGAGGCATGAATAGACTAACATATAGGGTATAATTTTCATGAACTCAAGAACTGATATGGCAAAATAGCAAGGCTATATTATGAGATTTAGAATCCAGACTTTAGGTTAGGTGTAGGTTTGTAGTCCTATGACTTGAGTAAGGGTCTAACTTTGGCCTTAGGATTAGGAATAGATTGGGTGACTAAGTTTGATCCTAAATGTCTTCATCTAGAAAAGGAAAATAAAATGACACCTATATACCATGATTTTGTGAAATAAATTTTACAAATATTATAAAGTTTTATAAAAATAACCTCTTGTTAATTAAAAAATATTTTATATAAAGATAGCCATCTTTTTCACATATTTAATCTCTCTCATACACACGCGATAAAAGAGTAAACTAACAAAAAATACAAAAACACAAAAAGGAATAGGTCTTTACTCTCATGAAATATAGATTTTAAATTTACAGCATTGTTTCAAGCAGGTGAATGATTAAAGTCTAATTCCCAAATCAATACAAAATAAACTATATTAATACAAGTCTTAAAAGGCATTTACCAAGTTTCATTATCCACGGATCGATCAGCTTTCCAATGAAGGAAAAAGTTGCACCTGCATTTAGGTTTTTGTAAGTTTATAACTGAGTTATAAAAACAATTCCCTAGGTAATTCCACAGAAACCACTTAAAACAAGAAAAACTAAGCAAGAACTTCTAGAAACCTTTTGCTTCAGAAGTAGAGAAGGGGCAGATTCTACAAATAGCCAAAATGTGGGTTCTGACATGAAGGTGGATCTATAGGTAGGGCCAGCTGGCCAACTGCCTGCTCCAAAATGTCCTTCTCCACATCACTTTATTTTGACATACCACTTACTTTGTTTACTAATTAAGTGAGCCAGAAAGGGGAATTCTTATATTGGAAAGCACAAAGTGGCCTTAGAAAGATGCCAGATGTAAATTTCACCTATTTATCTTCTACTGAACCAATCATCTAATTAAGGAAAGAGAGAAGGAGGCAGGGGAAGCCTCACAAAAGCAAACTGACTTCAGTACTGTGCAAATTTATTTTTCCTACTTTCTGAAAAATTGGCCTTCTGGTAACAGAACCCACATTTTCCTAAGGGAAATGTCCTTCCCCATTCTCGGTGGTTCAGGTTGTCCGACTCCAGCCAGAACCAGCCTATCCGATCACCACATTTTCCAGCCACAGGCACTGGGGCAGAGTTGGGCACGTGAGCCAAGTTCAATCTGAGGAGATTCCACTGGGAGCTTTTATAGGAATTGCTAGGAACAGAAAACCTCTTTTTAATGGAGGTCTGGTAGCTGTCTCAGCACCATGACAGAACGTGCATGAGAACAGAGCCAGAACAAAACCAAGCGACTGAGGGAGCGGGATTGAGTTCTAACGACCTGGCTTAAGACCATGGCTTGCCTGAAGCCAAGCCTACACTAGGACTTTCCAGTATGTAGGCCAATGAATTTCCATTAAGCCAGTTTGCTGAATTTTCTGTCACCTGTAACCAAGTGCTCATAATCCTGAGAAAGAATTACTGAGCTCCTTTTACCAATTCAATGCTAGGTTTGAGGACTACCAAATAATTAATAGTGTAAATAATGTAAAAATCATGTTATATCAATTAATGCAAAATCAATCTCAAGAGAAAGAATAACTACTTGGTTAACTTTTTCATTCCACAACTAAAGATACGACCTTGTGGTCTCTGGCAAAATAGAGGGAAAACATTCAAGCCACTTATGTTTAAGCCTCTGAAGCACCAAATCATCTCTAAGAAAACTTCCCTGAGAAATAAACCTTAGGGAGTCTCCATGTGGAGCCCTTTAGTGAATGTAATTGTCCATTATACAATGAATCTTTTACTAATAGCAAAAATTCTACACTTTCACCAGACACAGTTTTCAACATCAATAAAATCATCTGGTCTAAGTCTGATGGTAACTAACTGCTTATAAGTGAGGATGGGGAAAGGCAAAAATAAATTAAAGACCATTTCTCCTTAAGGAGTACAATTTTGGGGCAGAAGCAAAAGCTAGCCTAACTATGCATAGTGAATCTCAGTCAGGTTTTTCATTTAATATGCTCATTTGGAAACTTTCAGGAGGAATAAAGGCGGGACTCACACAGGGGCCTGGAGCTTGAACCAGCTGGTAAATGAAATTATTCTGTATGGAACACAAATCAGAGTTGATTCTGATATTAATGTTTTAATTTGCCACAAACACATATTTATACAGAAACCCAGAAAAGGCAGAAATCATGTATTCTGTGTGTGCCTAGTAAAACTACTATTCCAGATCACACAAATTAAATTTACGATGACAAGGAATTATTTTTCTGAGTCTTACTGAAAAACAAACTGTGACAAACAACAAAAAAACTTCTTTGGTTGATCCTTGCTCAGAATTTCAAATCTTGCTCATTAAATATTGCTCTGTGGAAAATCTCCAGGTGGTTTTTATATAAGGCACTATTACTGTTTATCACTGACAGATTAAATAAAAAATCTTTTTGAAGAATTCCCAATAATGCGATAGCATTAGCTGTACAAGTAAACTACACACTAGGAAAAAATATGTAAAAGGAACACCCACATGAACATTTACCTTCCACTGCTCTTTTGAAGAAAACTTTGCAGCTGCCACAGGTGACTACCCCATAATGGCATCCTGAAGCCTCATCCCCACACACCAAACATATTTTTGAAGGTCTTGAAGATCCAGTAGAAACACTTCGTAAAGTAGAGCTGGGGAAAGAAATGGAGATTTAAATAACTACACCGTAAAGGCATATTTAACATGCTGCACAGCTTAGCTCAAAATTTGTCAATAATCACGGTTCGATACAAGAATTAGGTATGTAATGGCCACATAATACGTGACTTAGCAAAATAAAGGTAAAACCCGATGAGTGGAGCAATGCTATCAAGGCTATTGTGTAGCAAAGCCTCTTCTCAGTACTGAGAAATAAGAAATAATCAAATGTAAATCTCTTTCCTTCTTTTCCTATTTTTGGAGAAGGTTTATCAAAAAACCACATTATTTGCACTTTAAGTGGGCAGGGCAAAGAATCTTGAACGAAGTCATCATGGATGTATTTGCTGTCCTTTTGTTTTTGCATCAAAGAACTATTATTATATTACTCAACACTCTTCAGACTCACATATCTCAATTATGCCAAAAAAATTTTAAACCTCCTCTTTCCAAAATAATCCACTAATTAAAAAAAAAAATTATCTTGTCTCAACTGCCAGTAATTTTATCCCTCTAAGCTCCTGCATTTTTTCATGTTATCTTATACAGATGTGTTCTAATTACTTCATTTTGCTTACTAATTAGAAGGGACACAGCCAATAATAAAACAAAAAGCCAAACGGTAAATATCTCAGGTATCTTTCATGGTAAGAAACCGAACGGCTCTCTGGGAAACAGTTTTTAGGGACAAACGTAACCCTTTGGGCAACAATCTGTTTGAATACTTTTTAAGGGGAATCTTCTCAAGATATATTATGTAGTACTATGTTAGCTGATGACACTCCCTAAACAAAATGTTTTAACTTCTGATAAGGAATCAGTTCAGTGACAGTTTAGACATGTACCAAGCAGGCAAACAAGTTGATTTTTCAATTTGCAGTCCACATACATTTCTTGAATATTTACCTGCAGGTCCTGTGCAAGATAGCAAGAGAAAAAAAATACAGAAATCCAGTCTCTGCCCTCAAATTTGGTGGGGGCATAAACTATTATGAAGATCTAGTAGCAACACTTCATAAAGTAGAACTGGGGAAAGTGCTATGGTGCACTATGGTAAGCGCTATGGTGCACTATGGTAAGCGCTATGGTGCAATACGGTAAGTGCTATAGTGCAGGGTAATGGGGGCAGCACACTGTGAATAAAGGAATTACAAAACACTTCTTGAAATGTGACAGCTCGTCATCTAGCATTAGGTATATCTCCTAATGCTGTCCCCGCCCCCCCCACCCCCCACCCCACAACAGTACCCGGAATGTGATGTTCCCCTTCCTGTGTCCATGAGTTCTCATTGTTCAATTCCCACCTATGAGTGAGAACATGCAGTGTTTGGTTTTTTGTCCTTGCGATAGTTTACTGAGAATGATGTTTTCCAGTTTCATCCATGTCCCTACAAAGGACACGAACTCATCATTTTTTATGGCTGCATAGTATTCCATGGTGTATATGTGCCACATTTTCTTAATCCAGTCTATTGTTGTTGGACATTTGGGTTGGTTCCAAGTCTTTGCTATTGTGAATAGTGCCGCAATAAACATACATGTGCATGTGTCTTTATAGCAGCATGATTTATACTCCTTTGGGTATATACCCAGTAATGGGATGGCTGGGTCAAATGGTATTTCTAGTTCTAGATCCCTGAGGAATCGCCACACTGACTTCCACAATGGTTGAACTAGCGGGGACAGCATTAGGAGCTAATGGGTGCAGGAAATCAACATGGCACATGGATACATATGTAACAAACCTGCACATTGTGCACATGTACCCTAAAACCTAAAGTATAATAATAAAAAAAAAAAGATAATATGTAATAGCTTAAAAAATAAAACAACAAAAAACTGGGTATCTTTGACATTTGTCATGATTCTGATATTAGCCAAAAAGATTGCGTACTCAGTAAGGAACATATGAACATTTTCAAATAGATCAGGCTTACCCAAAGTTGTATTCTATTATTATTTAAATAAACACTTAAAGTGCAAAAAAAAAAAAAAAAAAAAAGAAATGTGACAGCTAACCTGAGTTTTGAAGCATGACTAGGTGAGAGCCAGAGTAAGAAAGGGGGCAGAGGCGGAAGAATGTGCAGTGGCTCAGAGAAATGGGAGCTGGATGGGCTCAGAAAACTGGATAGAGTTGCTGTATGTCACTTCTATTACCTTGCTGTCAAAGCTTTTGCCTCCATGCCAAAAAGCAGAAACATGGAAAAATGTCAATGAAAAGTCTAAAATGGTTATGTTACAGTGAAGATTTCTCTATTTTTCAAGTCTGCTAAAATGTGATAATAATGCGTTAATATTTGTTTAAAGTATTTCGAACTATACTCTCACGAAAAACAGAGGAAAGAACAAGCTATACAGCTGCTTATAGCATGACTGCCTTTCTAGAAAATGACATCTTAAATCAAGGACTGAAATAATGTTCTCCAAAGTTGTTTCTCCTTCTGAGAAAAGTGCTCCTTATTATTTTTATTGGTATCCTTTGACTTCTTTACGGCATTCAAAACATTCCATTTTAGCACCAGTAACTTCTTCAACATATTAGCCAGTAAAACTCAATCCATACCCTGTCTGACTCGTCTTACACTTCACAAGAAAACACCACGGCTTTGTAAATATTTAGAATATAACTTAAAATCATCATGAAAATGTAATTGCTTTTTCACAACTATAAGCATACACGGGATTTTTATTAGACATTTCTGTGGGCCTTGATCCCAGTACTATTTTATTGGGATCTGAGCTTCAGTCTTTGGAACTCTCCTCTTTTTCTATCCCGACTTACTTTCTCGGTGATCTCATCTAGTCTCTTGGCTTTCAATATCGCCAATATGCTGGCAACTTCCAAATATTTATCTCTAGCTCAGACCCCTCCCTGGAATTTCAGACCCATTTATTCAACTGCCCACTTGGTATCTCCACTTGGGTGTCTAACGCACCTCAACCTTAACATGGGCAAACTTTGTGGATCGTTCCCTGCCTCCAAACGTGTTCATTTCACAGATACCCTCTTCTCAGTTAACAGCAACTACTATGGGTGGAACTGTGTCCCCCCAAAATTCATAAGCTGAAGTCCTAGCCCTTAGTACCTTGTAATGTGACATTATTCGGGATTAGGGTTGCACAGATGTAATTAGTTAAGATGAAGTCATACTGGACTAGAGTAGACCCCTAATCCAATAGGACTGATGTTATTATATACAGGGGAAATTGGAACATAGACACCTGCATGAGGAGAACACCATGTTTAGATTAAGGCAGAGAGTCCGTGCTTGGGCTAAAAAGCACGGACTCGTCTCTGACTCTTCTCTCTCTCACACAACACCCCCAGCCCTGAATCTGTTAAATTTTATTCATTTTATCCATAGAACATACTCAGATTCTGATCAATCTCCAAAAACTCCTCCAGCACCATCTACTTTGAGCTGTCAACATCTCTTACCTGGGATTCTGCAGAAGCTTCCTAGCTGATCTTCTGGTTTCTCTTTGCTCTGTTCCCCCCCACCATCTCCACTCCCTGCCAGTCCCTGCCAGAATGACCCTTATGCATTAATTCTTTTTTTCTTATTTCTATACTCTATCCCTTAATGATCTCATCCACAATCCTAGCTTCGAACAGCTCGCTTGGTGAATGACTTTCCAAATCTTTACAGCCAGCTCCAACCTCTACGCCGTGTTCCAATTTCAAGACTGCCTTATTAGCTTCTTGAGCATATCATGCTCAAAACAATATTTACTTTCTTTTTCCATATTTTGATGTTGTGAAAGAGTACTGCCATCTGCTAGTTACCCAGGTTCAAATCTTGTACTCTTCCCTCAACTATCCAATCTAATCAGTTACCACCAGGTCCTGCTCAGTCCAGCTCTGCAAACTCTCACATAGCTTCTCTGCATCCCACGGTTGGTAACACTGGTTCAGGCCCTTGTTACTTCCCAAGGGTTCTTCCATAACTCTAGCTTTTCCTTCCAGTTCATTCTACAGTGACTGCTAACGAATCTGAAGATAAAGGTTCTGACTTTTATGCTTAGAAATCTTCAGTCATCCCTTCTGAATGCCACCATAAATAAAAATCTTAGTAGGACACTTAAAGTCTTTCTCCCTACTATCAGCCTTCTCCTTCAGGGTCTAATCATAATGCTTAACCTTATGCTCAGCACATGCCAACATCCCTGTTGAAGTCTTCTGGTCAACCACCATTTACAGGACCTAGCATTTCCTCTCCCTCACTCCCACTGGAAACCCTGTCCATCATTAAAGGGCCCTGATGTTCCCCCAGCATGAAGTACCACTCTCCCTTCTCCTAACTCCTTCACATTTTGCTAATCCTTCTCCTTCAGCAGTTACCACTCTTCCTCTTGTATTAGTGACTTGTGCACTTATCCTAATCCCTTGACAGCAAAAATTTTATTGTATGCATCTCTTTGTTCCCAACGCCATTAGCCCAGTGTTGGTACTATTTATTGAGTGAATGAAATCGCACTCCTAATCTCATTACAGTAGAACACAAATTTACAAAAGGCAATTTTACAGAGGTAAATTAATGAGGCCAAGGTTATCAGTTCAATTCCCATATGGTTCATTTAGCTTTGCACAGAGGGAAAAAAGAATCCAGGGACAGACTACTGTCAAAAGCTCAGCCAGCTGTCTTGCAAACATATGCATTATGAACACAAGAGACAGGTCACAAAAATAGATGGGTTTGGAAAACTCTAGTCTCTATTGACACACTATCATGTGGTTATCTTTCAAACTAAAAGATGGCACATGGTTGGAAAATTGTTTGCATCCAGTTTTAAGAAACACATTTAGATTATACACATCACAAAAGGGGGGGGGCAGATCTTGAACTCACTTTTCTTCTTAGACACTGAATGTCTTTAAAATACAAAGCATGTTTAGTGATTTGTATGTCAAAATTCAACTGTAGAGTATAAGAAATTTACCAAACATCTACACACAGGATGTAAAGCCCAAACTGAGGGCCAAACATGCAGGAATCAAAGACAGGAATGGAGGCTCAGTTAGGAGGCCTGGGCTCTAGTTCTAGCTCTGCCATTAACTGGTGAAACCTTTGCAAAATCGCCTCTCCTCTCTGGGCCATAATTCTCAGCAAAAAGAGGTTCAACAGATGATAGCTAAGATCCTTTTCAAGATATCCTTTTAAGATAAAAGTATAAAAATAAATGGGATAGCCTGTCCTGATCAAGTTTAATGCAAATTGAGCTGCAAACTCAAATTAAAAACAACGTATTCTGAAATCCAGTAAACACTGACCTGGATCAAACATAAAAAATGTAATAAAATATTATTCTTTCTAAATCAGCTAATTATATGACGCTTAAAATCTTTTTTACCTTGATATAATATCTGTGCTGCTGATTTTGGTTAAAATGTCTGAATAAATGTAAGCAATAGATGGTATTCTACATCCCTCCAAACCATTTTAATATTGAAGAGTTAGAAAAAACTACCCAAACTCATCATTTTGGGGGTTAATAATCAAAGAAACACTGTTCACAGAAAGAAGTTTATCATCAGCAAAGGTAGTTCGGAGAATTTTATACAAACGTTAAAGTATTATAAAGGCAGAAATGAGTGAACATTATATTTCCATTTGTAAAGACAGTATTTCTCTTAGGGAAACACAAGCAAGCTGCAACTATTTTCAGTACTAAATATACTGCTTCTAATGACTCAGTAAAGAGACAGAAAAGATTAACCAAAGGTTTATACTGATTTTGGTGACCGTCAGGAGGAAATACACTAGCCAATCATCAAAAACACTTAGTGTGCTATGTTTTTCCCCGGGGAGAAGTAACAAGAAGCTATGTAAGAAAAAAAAATGATTTTTTACAAATCAAAAAATGCCTGGAGAAATTGGCTCATTGAGAATCTCTAAGGCACCGTGTTGTTCCAGGAATTATCATATGTAAAACTATCTTTCCCATCCTTACAGTAACTTCGTAACAAAACCGTAGTGATTGATCCACTTTCAGTGATTAGAAATTCTTCATATAAAAAAAGTCGTATTTTTTAAACTCAATATGAATTAAACAAACCTATCTTTTATACTATTACTTAATCAGATAAAAGCTTCTACCACCACCACCACCGGCTACAGTGTTTTCTGTTTTTCCATATGTAATCAATTCAAGCATTCATTCACCTATCTTAGAGCACAGTGAGAATTTGGAGGACCATATAAACAGCACATCAGTAAACACCCTCACATACTGATCTGAACATGCTGGTGTGTTTAAATTATTCATTAACTAGGCCAAGTATTGAAAGTCTACTGTGGGCCCCACTGTTCTAGGCACTGAGAAAAACTGGAAGGAGAAAAGTCCTTATCCTCATGGAACTTCTATAGTCGTGGCGAATACAGAGACAATACAGAAGTAAACAAATAATTTCAGATAGAGGGAAGTATTACAAAGAAAATGAGAGACACTGAGATCGGACGAGGAGGGTGGGGGAGACAGGATCCATTAGATAAAATAGCTCCAGAAGGCCTCTTTTTTTTTGAGACTAGAGTCTCACTCTGTTGCAGGCTGGAGTGCAGTGGTGTGATCTCGGCTTACTGCAACCTCTGCCTCCCGGGTTCAAGCGATTCTCCTACCTCAGTCTTTAGAGTAGCTGGGACTACAGGCACCTGCCACCACGCCCAGCTAATTTTTGTATTTTTAGTAGAGATGGGGTTTCACCATGTTGGCCAGGACGGTCTCAATATCTTGACCTTGTGATCTGCCCGCCTCGGCCTCCCAACGTGCTGGGATTACAGGCATGAGCCACCGCACCAGGCCCAGAAGGCCTCTTTCTTTGGTGATACTGAAATGACAGAGTAGCCAGCCACGTGAAGACGCCAAAGGTAAGGGCAAGTGCAAAGTCTCTGAGACAGGAATGAATGCAACACATTCCAGAGAGAAAAATGAGGGCAATGGGGCCAAAATGTAGTCAATAAGGAGGAAGGAAAGATGAGAGGGTGCAGGATGTGAGGTCCAAGAAGATGGTGGGGCTGGATCCCATGGCTTTGGAAGGCTAAGGAGGCAGACTATTGTCCTGCATGCCATCAGAGTGCTGTGAACTCTGGAATGTTTTAAGGAGTCAGGTCACATGACCTAATTAACATTTTAAAATCTTACTGTGGCTGTTGGGTGGAGAATGGACTGCAGAAGTGGGTGACCTTGGACATGGGCAGACCAGCCAAAGAAGCTTCTGCAGTTGTCCAGGCAGGAGATAATAATGGTGTGAAGTAGGGTAAAAGTAGTAAAGACAGTGAGAAGTGGCTAATTCAGAGAAATTTTTTTAAAGTAGACAGTATCAACAGGACTTGCAGAAATACTGGATGGCGACACTATTAACTGATATCTAAGATGAGGGGAAGAGCAGTTTGGAGAGTTACGGGGAATTTCTTTTGGACCTGATAGTTGCAGAACAGTATATAGAGGATGACATGTTCCTATTTTTGTAGATAACAGAATTATAGTCTACCCAAAGGAAAAACTAGGAGCCATATATGTCAGGTTTATTAACTGTGTGCCACACTTTCCTTATCTGTTAGGTAGTGATAGCAAAGGTCCTACCACATCACATTGTTGCAGATTAAATGACTCAATATATTCAAGAACACTTAGAACGGTGTCTGGCAAATAATGTTATTTAAATTCTGGTTATGATTAATTAGTATTACCATTCGATCTATAATTCTTTTTAAAAAAATTTTTTTTTAAAGAGACAAGGTCTTGCTATGTTGCCCAGGCTGAGCTAGAACTCCTGGGTTCCTGGGATCCTCCACCTCAGCTTCCTGAGGAGCTGGGACTATAGGCACGTGCCACCACACCCAGCTAGATCTATAGTTCTTAATGGTGGCTGTCATAATAGTGGACCTACAGGTAATTCTACTGTTCTGTATTATATTCTTCTGTATGGCTTTTAATATGTAAAATAATGGTAAGCAGAAGAAAGGGTTTTAAAAAATAATTTAAAATAATACCACAATAGCGATATTGTTTGTTTACTGTATACAGTAAACAGAACTTTGTGTGCATATGGATTTCAACATTTCTTGTAAGAATTCTGGCTCCCCTGGTGTCTGCAGTGTATGGGGTGGGAAAAGCCACATTTTATCATTAAGATAAATAATTATTGAGATTCAAATATATACTCTTTTATACACAGAACACTAAATCTAAGAAACAGAAGGATTTGGAAACCATCAATATTTTAAAAAATACATTTAACAAACATAAATCAACCTTTAACAACTGTTTTACTGAAATTCTTATTTTCAATACACTTAAAATATACTTTAAAAAGCTCTTTGCTTAGTTTCCTTTTGTTTTGAAAGGCTTGTATTTTGAGTCACAATATTTTTTTTTTTTTTTTGAGACGGAGTCTCGCTCTGTCTCCCAGGCTGGAGTTCAGTGGCGCAATCTCAGCTCACTGTAACCTCCACCTCCTGAGTTGAAGCTATTCTCTGCCTCAGCCTTCTGAGTAGCTGGGATTACAGGCGCCCGCCACCACGCCTGGCTATTTTTTTGTATTTTTGGTAGAGATGAGGTTTCACCATCTTGGCCAGGCTGGTCTTGAACTCCTGACCTTGTGATCCACCTGCCTCGGCCTCCCAAAGTGCTAGGATTACAGGCATGAGCCACTGTGCCTGGCCTTGAGTCACAATATTTAACCTGAAGCAGCTCCTTCTAATATTCTCATTATTTAGGGGGAATATTTGAGAGCTGTTTTGTTATATTTTCTTTTATGATATTATCTTTGCTGACAAATGAATCATTTATGTTTTGGAAGATACTTCCTAACTAAATAAGGTTCATCCTCTCAATCAAGCCATGATTCACAATGCACTACAGATAGGAATTAAATAATTGATGTACACCTTACAACCTGAGCTGTTTTTAATAAAGTTACAGCTAAACGGAGAAAATTTGAGGACATAAATACCTTGGAAAATAATTAAAAATACCTTGGAAAATAATTTAAAGCACAGTGATGACAATTAGTCTTCCACAATTTACTTTTTTGTTTGGGGTACTGGTGCACGATAAAATTGGAGCTGGGTCAAGAAAAAATTAGGCCAAGTGCAGATGATGGTAAAACACACCAAGATCTAAAACTCAAGGAGCTGTACCTTAGAGACAACCACGGAAAATGGCCCAAATCATGGAGGGTCTCTAACACGAGATTAAGTGTTGATGATCCTAGGACAAAGAGTTGAAATGTCTGGTAAGCAACCAACAGTGTGGCATGGAAAATGAAGAAATAGCTTTAAAAATCTACGATGTTAAAGGATACAATTAAGTGACTGATTACAACTTTTAATATGCACAATAGAGACAATGAATGAATAAAGGCCTAGTGAACTGAAAAATCCAGGGACCATTGGACAGGGCAAGCTTGAAAAACATGTTCAACAAGAGAAAGGCTGGAATGTAACTTAAAAGACAGGTTGTCCTCAGAGAGTAAGGACTCCATGTTCTTTTTTGGAACAATGACTGACTGAGCCTATCCGAAAGCTGAAGTAAACAGTAGAGAAGATCCTAGATAGAAATCTACAAAAAACCCAACATTTCTGGTTAGGCAGGGAAAGAAGATCTTGCTAACAAACCTGAGGAAGAAAAGTCCAAGTTGGGGAGCAAGATAAGGCAGAATCTGGGAATCAAAGGGAGGAAAAAGCATCCATGGTGGACTGTGTGTAGTGTCAACTGTCAACAAGAGGACAAGACTGAAGGCGCACCATGTGGATGTGGTCATTGTTGATACTGTTGACCTTATCGATGGTAGTTTTTAAGCATATATGCACATGTATAAGATGCATATGTAAACTATATTAAAGTAAAAAATATCACTCCACATCTTTTCTGTTAAGGATTTTCCATACTCAGGGAAGTTGTCTTTGTCATAAAACTATATCCGATAGTATGCACTTGAGCATATACAGAATCTCTAAAAAGATCTAACATCAAATCATCTCCAGAAATATTTACTGAGCATGCATATGTCAATCAGTGGTTGCTGATACAATGATTATATCTATGTATAAAAAACAAAAAAACAAAACAAAGAAACAAAAAAAAAAACCTGTCAGCACAATTTATTTGCCTCTGCAATCTGTGGCATGTGTGAGCGTACTTATATTTATTATAAGTTATTCAGAATCCTCAGGGAAGGAATCATGAACTTACTGCCTCATCTGTAGATCAGTACTTTACAACATATATTTTAAGAAAATGACTACTAAATGCTTGAGTGTTTCTATTCATAAATACAGTGGCTTTGCTTTTGAAAAAGATTATATATGTACACATGTGTATGTGACATAATTTAACTTTTTCCCCTTTAATATTATCCTTACATTATGATACAGACTTAGATGCTGATACAGATGGCATGAGACTCTGAGGACTGATGGGTACCGGACCTAATGTGAATCTTGAACACGAGTTATTTAGAAGTTACTGATTTCAGCATTTTTTTTTTTTTTTTTTTTTGCTTACCACATTTTCAAAAAATTGATGTAAAACATGTTTCATCATGCTGACCTTTCTCAGCAACAAAATATGGTTTCTTTCTATAAATGTAGTTAACAAATCAAAGCTTCAAACATCTTTTTCCCCTAGTGTTTTTCCTCACATTGTAGAAATAATCATTTTCTTTGCCCTTGGTACTGCCCTCTCAATCCACCTCTTACTGATGCTGTGTGTGACTGAGACACAAGATCACAGACACTGTTCCATCAATCCACTTGCATCCTCTCTTCTACTTCTTTTACAGTAAGCTTTTCACAAAGGATAAAAGGATATCTTTTATTGTTTCAGAAATTTACATGAGAACATGTTTACAGAAGCTCATTCTAAAAATCTATAAATACTTCACAGTCATTAACGACAATTAATGGCAATGCTATAGTGCTTTTGCTGACATGACACCACGCCATATTTATTTCAAACCTACTATCTGACTTTGAGCGGAATTACCACTCTTCAAAATATTTAAAATGGTATCTTAAGATGACATCAAAGAATGGGTTCAAATAAATTCATTCTTTAACATTTCAGCTTCTGAATCATCAGTGAAGTCTTTGGGTATTTTTTCATTAAGAATTCCCCCAGCAGAAAACAGCAGAGGCTTTAAATAAGAGCAACCATAGGGCACTAGTCAATAGATTTGGATGACGGACTCTGCAAAGAAATTCAGAGCCACCTTTTCTAGTCTAGCCCCAATATACTTCAGGACTGATGAATCAATGCTGTACTATTCCAAAAACAGTTTCCTATGCTCACTTTTAACTGAGCTGCCATAGGAAATAGTTGTTTCCTACCTGTTTTCAAATCCTGTTTGCAAAATCAGGAATTTCTTATGGTTCATTTTAACACATTTCTGACCTCTGGCTTTAATGATAAAACCAGATTCTGCTATAAGATAGCATTTCCAATTAGATAAAAATTATTCTTTACTATAATGTGGGCAATATACTAAGTATAGTGGTCATAGGTCTTCAAGGGTAAACATTAAAGTATGGAGGTGAAGTTGGAAACTGCTTCTTCCACTCCCAGACAGCAGAGTTTTCTTCCATGATCACATTCTCCACGAATTTGAGCAGTTATTTTTAAAATTCTTATTGTTGTTATTATTTTCATATGCTTTGCTATTTTTTTCTGATCCATTTCACTGTTTTCACTTTTCAAGGGAAAATGCTCCTTTAAAAATGATTTTAATAAACCAAACTGAATGCTCATTTCCTGACTTGGCATGACCAGAACAATGAAGGAATCCTGAGTACTTTCTTTGGGTCTTTTGTTTTTCTCAGGGTTTGAAGTTTGGGGTTGTTTCTTTGACTTCCTCCCTCCACAAATATTTGAAGCCTAAGGTTTCAGAAAGGCTGTTTTTTGGCCGCTAAGATTTTCGGCACACACTGAACCAGTAGTGCTCCATGTGGCCACATGAAAGTACATAAAAATATAATGTTTATTTCCTTAGCCACCATCTTTTCTAGATGTCTTGCACTCTACTCTACTTTTAAGGAAAATTAAAAAAAAAAAAAAGCGAAAACTACCAAATACTCTACCTCTTTCCATCTGTGTCCCCTTTCCACCTGCCTGCATCCTCCTCTCATACATATTTTGGCTTTGAGAAAAAAATCCATCACTGTTAGCGGAGCTGTGGGTATACTTGGCCCTTATTAGAACAGATGGTAAAATTATTTAAACATTTAATTTAAATTAAAAGGACTATTTAGATATTTGCCAGTGGTTGGAGTGGAAGAAGAAAGAACTAATCAGGGCCCGGCTTCTTTCTAGCTCGTTCATTAGCTAGCTAGTACCTCCCTCCTCACCTGATTTCTGTTGCTGTCCTAGTATTAAAGAATAAGGACAGTTACTTCCGAATATCCACCTAAACCTGTAGATTATATATTATGAGCAATAAGCAAGTATTGAAACAGTTATCTTCTCCCGCTATTCATTTATTCAACACAACCACTAAGCAACTAATGTATACCAGGCACTGTTCTAGGTCTCTTGATATGTATCAACTAACAAAACACACAAAAATCCTGACACTTAGAACTCATATTTTAGTACGAGGGAATAGCAAGGGGTGGTGGGGGTTTGCAGACAAATCTCTCCTGGAAAGTAAAGGAATATTAATGTATACATTAACTTCTATGACAATTTTGCATTACCTCCTCACTCTTACAAAAATGTATCAAGCCTGTTTAAAATAGCTTTTCTTGAAAGCAAGAGAAATCAAAATGAAAGTTCCAAATTCAATTAACTCAATGTAACTTCTGTTTCTTATAAATGACATAAAAATCATGTAGACTCAAGAAAGTGCTCTCAGGAGTACTGAGTGAGGATTGAATTAGATAACTTTATTATTATTATAAGCCTGTGGTGTGTGTGTGTAAGTGTGTGAAAGGACCCCTGGAATTTATTTAAGTCCATACTCTAGTCTTTTTTGCCTTCAGTGACATGTGGTAGTCCTTCAAATAAAAAGATATCCATATTTTTAATACTGGCTTTAATGCTCAATTTAAGTATTTTCCAAGGTTACAAAAATTTGTACTTAAAAACGACAATTGTTAAGTATACCTAAATAACTTTCATCTTTTGCCTAACACTCTTAAAAGCAATTATGGATGTTTTTTTCAGAAGTTTTTAAAATAAAAGTTAGGCTTTTGTCTTTGGCGCAGGTCTGAGAGAAGATGAAAAAGGTTTTGAAAACAAGGCAAATGGGATACATATCAAAGCAAACATAATATTGTTTAGGGGTCAGAAGTAAGTAGTTCCACTGGCGTTTGCAATAAAAGAAAGACTTCAGTATACCTATAAATAGTGATAGAAAAAGATAAAGAAGTTGAAGTAGGCTGCTTCTTTGGTTTTAACTGCAAGAAGGCAAGAAATAGTGAAGTCACTTTGATCCGTCTTGCTTCAAATGTCTTTCTGCCATGGATCGGGGACAGATGAGAAAAAGAAGGACAGTCGTCAATACCACCTGACCACCCACAACAAAGATATGAGTGAGCCTGGCCTTTCTCCCTCCATTTTATTAAATGGAAATACCTAAAGTCAGATTGATGAAATCTCCTATGTTTGATTTCAATGACATTTGAACATGAAATTAAGACTGCTAGATGTTTTTACTAGATTTCAAGGACATTATATCTTCCTCTATTAAAACTGTACCACCAATGCCTGTTTAAGATGAAGATTTTGAAATCTATGGCAATATTCCCTTTCTTGTGCTTGAAACAATGTATATAGAATATTCACTTTTTTGCGAGAAAGAGATTAATATTTTGAAATATAAGTGACAAAACACACATGTATACACACATGTATATACCTAAGCAACATTTACCAAGCTTTAAAGATTATGGTCACTAAATTATTTTATATATAGTAAAATAATGTTAAGGGATCAGATGGCATCTTGGGTTTCTTTTTCTTAATTTAGTAAAACTTACCCAAACTGAAATATAATTTTCAAAGAGCTACAAAAAACGAGGGAGTCAGCCCCAGGGGTGCTGGCTGTGTTCCCAGCACAGTGTATCACAAGGACAGGAGGCAACTTAGAAGAGCCAACTCAGACATGAGAAGGAACACAGGGCTGAGACAGCAAGGTGGTCAGGAAGCAGAAAGACAACGAGAAGCAGAGAAGGTACACCAGGTCAAGGCTAGGAACTAGCTAGAGCCAGTGGGCACAGAGCATGACTAAGGCAAGGCTCCAAGTTGGAAGGGCTATCAGAAACCAGGCAACAGAATCACAGTGATCCTGCAGTGGGCACAGGGGGGTCACGCTCTGGAGCAAGAGATAAGGCAGCTGGTGCAGCTGGGGTGGAGTTGGGGGGCAGATGTGGATAACAATGTCAAGGGCAGATAAACTTTGAGGTCTGTAGAAGCCAGCTTCACACTAGGAGCACTGGAACCCAGCCCTGGCCACGTCACACTCAGCAAAAGAGAAACCAGTGGGCTTGACAGGTATAAAAGGCAGCTCATGAGAAAAAAAAAAAAAGGTAATACAGGTGAGAAAAGAAACGGAGAGAAATAATATCTTTATAAAAATAACAAGTAGCCAAAAGCAGCAAAAACTTTCCAAACATAGTAAGTGTTTTACAGGATCTCCTGTTAAGAACAAATGGTGTTCAAAAAGAAAAATGGCAAATAATTTATTGAAGTCTTAGAAAGACAGGTGTATATAGGTTTAGTCAGCAAATTTACCTCACAATGGCATATATTTTCAAGAAAAATAATGGCACAGATAAATTTGAGAGTGATATGATTTGGCTCTGTGCCCCCACCCAAATCTCATCTCTAATTGTAATTCTCATAGGTTGAGGGAGGGACCCGGTGGGAGGTGAATGGATCATGGGGGTGGTGTCCCCTATGCTGTTCTGATGGTGAGTTCTCATGAGAGCTGATGGTTTAGAAGTGTTGGGCAGCTCCCCACTCGCTCTTGCTCTCTCTCCCGCTGCCATGTAAGACGTGGCTTGCTTCCCCTTTGCCTTCTGCCATGATTGTAAGTTTCCTGAGGCCTCTCCAGTCATGCAGAACTGTGAGTCGATTAAGTCTGTTTAATGGACTCAGTCAATTACCCAGTCTCAGGTAGTTTTTTCTTTTCTTTTTTTTTTTTTTTTTTTGAGACGGAGTTCCGCTCTTTCACCCAGGCTGGAGTGCAACGGCATGATTTTGGCTCACTGCAATCTCCACCTCCTGGGTTCAAGTGATTCTCCCACCTCAGCTTTCTGAAAAGCTGGGATTACAGGTTCCCACCACCACGCCCAGCTAATTTTTGTATTTTTAGTAGAGACGGGGTTTTACCATGTTGGCTAGGGTGGTCTCGAACTCCTGACCTCAGGTGATCCACTCGCCTCTGCCTCCCAAAGTGCTGGGATTACAGGCATGAGCCACCGCGCCTGGCCTCAGGTAGTTCTTTATTAACAGTGTGAAAACGGAATAATACAGAGATAAAGGGCAAATAATTCTAAAGTACACATCTAACTTCACTGTTTATCTTCTAAGCAGAGAAAACTATTTTTAACTTAATTATAGCCACACTAAATGGAAAGATCATTAGAAATTTGCTTATGACACAGTTGCAAAGGGTTACCTTAAAGTACACAGGTCAGTTGATGAATTTTTCTAATAAGTGTAAGAAATTAAATGTAGGAAATAGATTTGTTAGGGTGGAAGAGAACTTTCTACTATACATTTGTAGGGGAAGAAAACTTGTTGAGGTCTAAAATTAAGTCTAAAAGGGCTTACTTTTATTTCCAAAGTATAAATCATAAAAGCAAAGAAGACAATATGAGGAATTCAATTTACTATAAAGTAGATAAGCCAATCTTATCTTTTCCTTTTTTTTTTTTTTTTGAGACAGTTTCACTCTTGTTGCCCAGGCTGGAGTGCAATGACATGATCATGGCTTACTGCAATCTCCACCTCCCAGTTTCAAGTGATTCTCCTGCCTCACCCCCACAAGTAGCTGGGATTACAGGCATGTACCACCAAGTGTGGTTAATTTTGTATTTTTAGTAGAGACGGGTTTTCACCATGTTGGTCAGTCTGGTCTCGAACTCCTGACCTCAGGTGATCCACCTGCCTCAGCCTCCCAAGGTGCTGGGATTACAGGCATGAGCCACGGTGCCCAGATGCCAATCTTATCTTATAAATAATAAAAAATATGAACCATAATGAAAATAACTAATATTATCATATGTTATACAACTATCAGGGAAAAAAACTGGAGTTCCCAAGAGTCAAGGGACATCAAGCAATTTTGAAGAAATTTTGAATTCAATTCCTGAAATAGGGAAAAGTATTTCAACTTAGGGTTTTTTTTTAAAACAAACATAATGTATGACACATTATGTATTAACATAAAATGCCATCATAATAAAGATGGGATGATCTGGGTTACAAAATTGCATAGTACTATTTAAATATTATTCTTAAGCCCCCTTACTCTTACGACGTGTTAAAATCATTCCAAAAGGTACAGAGCACAGTGAGCCCAATGTAAGATTTTCACCTGACTTAGAATCTTGGAATCCTTATTGCGAACACTTTATGAGAGTCTTAATACATTTGACCCTGAAAATTTCCTGGAATAGGAGAGGGAAGGCATGTGCAGTGGAGGACACCAGAAGAGTGAGGTGCTATTTTGTTGATTTCCTATTAAATACTAGAATTCTGCATATAAATTAGGAATTACAGGTTCTGATTCATTTGGATATATTTGCCTGTATGGTTTTTTCAATGTTATTTATATACCTACACTCTGATGTGCATCTTATCATTTGCATTTTATAGATCTTGAAGTAGACTCAGAATATACTAATGGAAGACCAAGGGTAGGAGAGTTTATCCTTACTACTCAAAAGAGTTACACAAAGTTAAAAGACTTGGTATAAAATTAAACAAATAATGGTATTACAGTACCACAGAAAGAGATTTCCTCTTCCTAATGATAGGTACAGTCCCAGCAAACTTTACCCAAAATCTAGAAAAAGGTCTATTGTCTGATAACAACAGTTACATAATGGTGCTCATTTAGCAAGTGGAACTGAATGAAAATAGGTAAGTATGGGCAACCTCCTTTTCCCACAATCAGTAATAGGCTGTTCCCGAGAAACAAATGTCAATCATTCAAATGTGTACTGCAATCTCCTATTGTTTGTTCAAGAGAAAAGTGCGGTAGCACTTCCAAAGTATAAGGGGAGACAACGGTTTTATTATTTTTCTTTTATACTATGAAATCCTTCACAGATAATTTATAACATGAATACCATAACTTAGTGATAAATGTCTTTTATAAAGTTTCAAGAATATTGACAGCTGTCTTTGACTCCAGTTAAAATGCCTGATGACATTTATTATTTCAAGCAAACACTGAACACAATTTACTGTGTGTTCAGTAACTTAATAACATTTAATCACATTTATTTCACTTGATCTTTAGAAACAAAAGAAATCAAAATATTTATCAATATTTTCTGTACTATTCTTTAAAAATAACATATTTTATGGGAACTGGATATATAGCAGCAAACTGAAGATCAAGATCATCTTTTTCTTTCGGTAAATGTTGGTATAAAATTCTACAAATCAGAATAGTCTCATAAATAAAAGCTTAAATTTCAGCTCTAAAAAAGTTCAAGTCTGTTACTTTGCAATATTAAGATAATGAATACCTGAAGAGGACATTTAGAAACTATTAAAACAGTATGAATCATTGCTGTATAGAAAATAATGTACCTTTGAATCCTCATGGCTACAGATCATCCTCATAGGCAGCATGAAGTTAAACTATTCAAATCTCTAGCAAATTAATCTACATCAAAAATATATGTAAGCCCAGGCACAGTGCTGCATGCCTGTAGCCCAGCTACTGGGGAGGCTGAGGCAGGAGGATTGCTTGAGCCCAGGAGTTCAAGTCCTACCCAAGCAACATAGCAAGACCCCATCTCTAAAAACAAACAAGTTCATGATCAGCCTGGGCAACACAGTAAGACCACATCTCTATTAAAACAAATTTTTAAAATAAACAAAAAATAGTATTAAATAAAAAGTGATGTGTTCTTTTATTTGCAATCTAAAGTTCAAGTGAGTAACAGGGAATAAAAGTTGTACACAAACAGTGACCAAATTTAAAATAATCTGTACCTCAGGAAGGTTGCTCCCACGACCCTACCCCACACCAGCACACATGCCAGATACCCTGCTAGCTTTGTATCAAGGGCCATACTAGTCATCAGCACCCAAAGCCAAATGCACAGGCCAAGGCCCAGAAATGCAGGAGACAGCTCTTCACCTATAGGACCTCATGAAAAGAAGGCCCAAAATGTGAGTCACGAAATGAATTATCCTCCAGGGAAACAACATGTACTCTCCATGAGGAGAATACATTCCTAGCATCCCAAGATGGAATTCTATGCTATTAATAACATTATTTCATAAAGGAAATATTTTTAAGAATCTCAAAGGACTTACAGAGTCAAGTCAGGTTTGTTTGTTTTTTTTTTTTTGAGACTGGTTCTCGCTCTGTTACCCCGGCTGGAGTGCAGTGGTATGATCTCAGATCACTGCAACCTCCACCTCCTGGGTTCAAGTGATTTTCACGCTTCAGCCTCCCAAGTATCTGGGACCACAGGTGCATGCCTGGCTAATTTTTGTATTTTTAGTAGAGATGGGGTTTTGCCATTTTACCCAGACTGGTCTCGAACTCCTAGCCTCAAGTGATCTGCCAGCCTTGGACTCCCAACATGCTAGGATTACAGGTGTGAGCCACTACGCCTGGCCCAGGATCAAGTTTTGAAATATAACCCATTTGTAAAGTAAAGACAGCTCACATTCGTATGTACTAAATGACGTGCAAAAAACTTTCCCAGGACCTTAGTCTGATTACAAATGGTAACTCGAGAAGACTAAATAGGAATGCATGACCATAAACATAAATACATGTGCGCGCACACAGACACACACACACACACACACACACACACACATTTTTAAGTTTTGGATAATGCCTGGTTCTTCTCCCCTACCACACTCCAAATCCCTTACCCTTCAAGAAAGCTCAGTTTTTATGGCTTTGTCAAGAAATTCCTCCTTAAGAAACTTTGATGACAAATGTACTAGATTCTTAATTTTAAAACACACATATACCCACATTCATTAACATATGCAGACTACTATATTTCACACTACTAGGTAAAGAGACAAAGTATGTATTTACTAAAATGCAAACTACTCACCAACAACCACCCTTAAAAAAAAAAGTGGCTGGGCGTGGTGGCTCATACCTGTAATCCCAGCACTTTGGGAGGCCGAGGCAGGCAGATCACCTGAGGTCAGGAGTTTGAGACCAGCCTGGCCAACATAGTGAAACCCCGTCCCTACTAAAAATGCAAAAAATTAGCCGGGCATGGTGGCAGGCGCCTGTAATACCAGCTACTCGGGAGGCTGAGGCAGGAGAATTGCTTAAACTCAGGACGCGGAGGTTGCAGTGAGCCGAGATTGCACCATTGCACTCCAAGCCAGGTGACAGTTCAAGACTCCATTTCAAAAATAAATAAATAAATAAATAAAGTTCTGGCTTTGAAACTAGTCTTGAATTTTGAACACAAGTACTGTCAAAGGGTGAAAAAAATCAAGATTGATTTCTTGGCTTGTGAAATAGGTAAATTTCACCCTAATATGTGGTGGAAAAATTGCAGAAGCTGTTATTTGAAGACAAAATAATGAGTGATTAAATTAGACTGAAACTTGGTGGAGGACAGAACACTAAATGAACACAAGCTTTAATTCCTTTTCTTCACATTATTGGATGAGCTATAACTATCGAGAATATGCATTTTATGCCAGGCTTATGGAAAGAAGAAACAAGACACTAAAAATTCATGACTAACAATTCAAAATTAAAATATGAGCAAAGCCAAGCCCTAGGTCTTCCATTTCACAGTATCAACCAGAAAGGTTCAAAGTCTTTAATAAAAGCAATGCATATATTAAAAAATTTGAATATAAACATAAAATGCACCTATTATCCTTGAGGTAGGATGAAGTAAGAATTTAACTTTAATCAAATCAAGCATTGCATACATTCTGTACCACACTGTTTAAAGTAGTTATTTTATTTTATTTATTTTTTTGAGACAGAGTTTCACTTTTTGCCCAGGCTGGAGTGCAATGGCGTGATCTCGGCTCACTGCAACCTCTGCCTGCCTCCTGGGTTCAAGTCATTTTCCTGCCTCAGCCTCCCGAGTAGCTGGGATTACAGGCGCCTGCCACCACACCTCGCTAATTTTGTATTTTTAGTAGAGATGGGGTTTCACCTTGTTGGCCAGGCTGGTCTTGAACTCCTGACCTCAGGTGATGTGCCCGCCTCGGCCTCCCAAAGTGCTGGGATTACAGGCATGAACCATCGTGCCCAGCCTTAAAGTAGTAATTTTAGTTGGCTTAAAACTGACAAAAATATCTTATTTTTACCCTAAAATAATCTTTTTGCATCAGGAAAATGTAAACTGAATAACAGTAGATAAACCTAGCCTTTAACAAAATTTCAGTGAGCTCCTATGGGAGAATAAATCTAGTTTTCAACAGCTGTTAAAATAAATCTTGAAGCATGCTATATTTTCATAATTTTTCTGAAGTGCACTTTTGGCTAACTACTATCAGACTTAATGTGATCCTATTTCCCTGGAGAAATAAAAATGACTTGTTCTGCAATTTTTCAGTTTATAGATACAGTTACTTATTCACCTAGATCGGTTAACATGGAAAGAAAGTTACACGCAATACCAAAAAGAATGTCAATTACAGTAAAGAAAAAGAAAACAGTGTACATAGAAATAACAAGAATGGGAGTTTTCACATTGCCTTAGCATATCAAGTATGTATTAATAATAAAATTAATTCTCTCACTTTTGAGACAAGATCTTACACTATTGTCCAGGCAGGAGTGCAGTGGTATAATCAGGGCTCACAGCAGCCTCAACATCCTAGGCTTCAGTAATCCTCCCATCTCAGCCTGCCAAGTAGCTGGGACTACAGATGTGAACCATCACACCCATCTAATTTTTTTATTTTTATTTTTTGTAGAGATAGGGTCTCACTATGTTGTCCAGGCTGGTCTTGAACTCCTGAGTTCAAGCACAATCCTCCTGCCTCAGCCTCCCACATGTGGGGATTACAAGTGTGAGCCACTGCACCTAGCCTAATTCTATTTTAGAATGCATATACACCTGTGCATGAGCTGTTTCCTCTGGTAAACTCTATATAAAGCTAACAGTAACAGATTAATGTGTGTACTAATTCCTCTTTTAGACTAATCTTTATTAAACTATGTTTGAGAAAAGAGTTAGAGCTTAGTTGAGAAAGCAAGGAGCAAAAAGAGAAACTGAGTCCCAGTCTCTGCTCCTTGGGCTAGAGCTGTGGAACCTGCTAGAGACATTTTCTTGAGAATTCCACTTAGTGTCTGTCCCTCCCTTCATCTCCTGAGACTTCATTCTTTTTCCCCAGTTCTCTAAGTTCACAAGGACCCCTCTCTGCTTTTCCTTTATCCCTGTTCTAGTTATAACCTCAAAAGGAGAGGAGCAGACTGTGGTACTAAGAGCAGCAGACTTGGGGAAAAAGCGGGTGAAAGATAAGAGAAAGCATATCTTATTTTCCTCCACAAAACCAGTATCTGCAGTTATACGTAAATGCAGGGGAAACCGTTTGAACTGTAGTTACTTATATGTAACTGAAACAAAAGTTTCAAATTATTCAAACATAGTTGAGTGCTATGATTCTAGGAACTATCACAGTGACTTGCGTCCTTTCAATGAAAAATAAAATGGGCAAATTATGTATATTTCCATAATTTCAATCACTACCAAATATATTTACATTTCTTCCTTCACAAATTTAGAAAATTTGACTGCAGAACATTGAAATACTCATTATATATCTTAAAGCTTCAAAAATCAGTGTTTCCTAAGATGCACCCTGTACTTTGTGCTTTCTTATTTAAGGTCCAATCTTTGCCCTGGGCTCCACTGTTTCTGTTTGCCTCATGAGGAGATCTAGCTCAATAACCACATTCTCTGAATTTTCATTTTCTATACTCATTATACCTCTCGATTCAGTCTAGCAAACATCGATGCTATGTTATGTCAACAAGTATCCTTGCGTGCAGGGCATCATGCTAAATGCTATAGGAGACGGAAAGATACTCCTGTCCTTTGGAGGAACTAATAAGAAGTACAAACATATGTAAAGATAACCATGTATAATATTCATGAATGCTACAAAATACATAGAAATGGAGTCATGGAAACAGACTGGTAAGAGATTAATTCATTGCAGAGGCAGTGATACTTGAAGTGGGCCTTGAAGCATTGGTAAGATTTTAACGTCTAAAAGTTTTCATTAATTTTTATGAGTATCTCTTACTTATTTATAGATTTATTTATTTTTGAGATGGAGTCTTGCTGTTGTCCAGGCTGGAGTGCAATGGTGTGATCTCAGATCACTACAACCTCTGCTTCCAGGGCTCAAGCAATTCCCCTGCCTCAGCCTCCACAGTAGCTGGGACTATAGGCATGCACCACCATGCCAGGCTAATTTTTGTATTTTTAGTACAGACAGGGTTTCACCATGTTGACCAGGCTGGTGTCAAACTCGTGGCCTCAAGTGATCCGCCCGCCTTGGCCTCCCAAAGTGCTGGGATTACAGGTGTGAGCCACTGCGCCCGGCCATCATTTTTCTGAGTGTCTCTTATAGATTATTTATTTCCTACATGGTAGGCTCAGAAAACAATTAGAAATAAAACCATTTTATGTAATAGGAAAATTAAATGAAAATTTGTTCAAGATAAATCCTACAGGCCAGCCTAATATATCTTACAGCATAAGAGTATGTGCATAAGAGTAGGGATAAAAGTAGAAAAGTCAGTCTATTCCTGCAACAAACATTCATTGAACAAGTTGTGTTAGCAGAATGCAGAGAGGATGGTGACAAAGTCCCCAATGAGAGAGAGCAAGAAAACAAGGAAGAAAGTCCCAGTTAAACATAGGGTGTGTGGCAGTGGGGGAGTTGGAGGGGGTGCAGTCTCAAGGGACAGAAATATCCTGATATTGCCTAAAATTCATTTGGCAAGAGCAGACTAAAGAATTCCAAGAGTGTTGATGAGAGAAGGAAAATAAGAGTGAAGAAAACACGAGAATAGGTAAAAAGACAGAACAGCAAGGAAGGGATATATGAGAGGGACATAAGCAAAACATGGCATCAATAGGCAGAGTGGGCCTTACTGGACTGCAAAAAAGAGGCAAAGGCTATGGCGGGAAGGATGCAAGCTAAAGGACTGGTAGGGAATATGAGGAATACAAAACACAATGAAATCAGAGATGAGGTTAGAAGGAAAGGGAAGGAAACAGAGCCGAGGGGGAAAAATCACATAGAGCAAAACCACAAGGAAACGTTATTTAAAATAATCTGTGTGTTATAACTGCAAACATATAGCACTTTGAAGAAGTAAACAATCAGACTAATTGGGTCATTTTAAAGATAAGCAGCAGCAATCAAAGGAGTAAGATAGCTTTCATAAAAGTAAGTAAAAATTAAAACAACCTTGCCTAAGAGTGGGGTCAGGTAAGCCAATTTTAGCCATTACAGAGAACTGAATGGATCAGGAAAAACATAAGCACCATTGGTTAGTCTTAAAAATTACATTACAAAATTGGTGAGGTTTTTCAAAGGATTGCTAAACTTTTAAATAAATGATACCCAGTTACAGCCCTCAGGATTTACAGTGCTCTCTTCAGGCCAAATTTATTTTCATAAAGAACCTATTGATAAAGCAATCACAAGAGCAACGGTGACCCCAATAACTCTCAGTGTTTTTCCCATGGTGATCACTAGGCTTGCAAGTGCTTTAAAAACCCCTGAAAGGCCCAAGAAATTGAAAAAATGTTAAACAACAATCATCTGAACCTGAGGTTGTTTTCAGTTGAACTTCATTTATAGTCATATATTCAGTGCCTTATCTACCCTTTTCATAGTTCAGTTGGCAAAAGGCCCTCATAATCCCTCTACTGGTTTTTAGAATATAGTAAGAAAAGTGCTAAAAATTATGCAACCTATATAATAAAAAATAACATAACTCATTACTTGGTTAATTCATAAACGCTGCTTAGGCAACAAAGAATGTAGTACATTGATTTATATTTGATTTCATCAGTTTCTGGCAAATTATTATTTGATGTTTACCAGTGGTTGCCACAGATTCAAAAGGACATGAACTCTTTCATATCACACGGGAGACAACTGAGACTGCGGGTGATTACCAGGCTCTCCCCACCCTCGTAATGATGTCTTCCAAAGTATCATATACCAATTTGATTCTCTTCAGGAAAGATTATTCTTGACCTTCTACCACATACCTTGTCCCACGGGAGAGATAAGTCTATAAAGAAGAAAGAGACAGTGCAACAGCAAAGGGGTGGGGGCCTAATGGAGCATGCAGGAGGTCTGACCTGGATCTGTCTCTACCAACATGTATTCCTCTGGGTTACGTAGAGCCTTATGTATGGAACATAACTCTTTAGAGTAGAGCCTTATGTATGGAACACAACTCTTATGTATGGAATGCTCCCCCCTCTTGCTGGGGATTCAAAAATTAGAAAGCCAACCCTCTACTCTGAAGGAGTCGATAGGCTTATAAGCCTATAAATAGAGGGTTGGCCTTCTAATTTTTGAGTCTCCAGCAAAAGGGTTATCAGATATTAATACTCAACACACATTTGCTGATGAAGGTGTGAGTCAAAGGACGAAAGAACATGTCTGAGTGTTGATAGCTCATGACAGTATCAAGACTAGGTACTCACGCTGTGTTCAGTAACACTAGCAATTTTACTTCTACCTATACAAATAATAGGTTTCTTTTTTTTAAACTCATCAGGTAAAAGAATAAATACATTCAAGTTACTATAAAAACTCCTAATCATCCATTTTGCTGTCAAGAATCTCAGTTAGAGCCTTCTTACCAGCAAAGGAGGGTGAGAAGGGATCTATGACTTTGTATCTTGTGAGCCAAGCTTTACATTACACTGACATGCAGAGAGATCCAATTAGTGCTTTCTGCCATCAGATGGCACACTGGCCCACAGCACTGTAATCCTACGCCACTGTCCAAATTTTCTGACCTTCAAAGAGAGATGAAGGAAATTAATACGTGTTGACCTGAGAGCACTGAGGGGCTGGGGTCTTTGCATGTATTATTTTATTTAGTCCTACAGAAAAGTCTTCTCACTATTGGTCATTGTTCTCATTTCATATACAAAAAATTCAGGCCTAGTAAAAGCTAACTATAACTTCCCTCTAGTTACAGAGCAGGTACTGGCAGGGACAGACTTGAATCCAGGTTTGCTGTACTCAGAAGCCAGTTCTCTTGGTATCTCTCTGGACTACAGCAACATATGGTTCACTTTCAGAGCCCACACCTCTTGATGGGAGCTGCAGTTCTGAGGGTCCTACCCTACAACTGTCATGCGATTATACCATACTGAAAAAGGGCACTGGGGGTCTCATAAGAATGTTTTCTGCCATAAGAGGAAAGTTATTTACCCCTTGTTGCAGGCTTTATCATGGAAATGAAAATGCTAAAAAATATTTAGGGTCTTCTAATCAGTAACTTCTATTGTGAAAGACAGGAAAAACTGGCTCTTTCCCAAACAATGTTGCTGGAGTTGTATAAATTCTAGTGGCATCAATGAGAGAAGCAACAAACTGGTTTATAGAAGGGTCCAGAGAATATACTTCTCCTTTTGAAATTTAAAAACTTCCTCCAGGCCGGGCGTGGTGGCTCTTGCCTGCAATCCCAGCACTTTGGGAGGCTGAGGCGGGCAGATCATGAGGTCAAGAGACTGAGACCATCCTGGCCAACATGGTGAAACTCCATCTCTACTAAAGACATAAAAATTAGCTGGGCGTGGTGACGTGTGCCTGTAGTCCCAGCTACTCAGGAGGCTGAGGCAGAAGAATCGCTTGAACCCGGGAGGCAGAGGTTGCAGTGAGCCAAAATTGCACCACTGTACTCCAGCCTGGTGACAGAGTGAGACTGTCTCAAAAAAACAACAACAACAACAACAGAAAAAACAAAACTTCCATTGGCACATACTGCAACTGCTTCCCTGTCTCCTACATGTGGAGATGTGATAAAGTAACTTCAGTGACAGTCAAATGTATGGTTACCTTAAAAACTGCAATGCTTTCTTGCATAATTTCTATCAATGTTCTATTTCACATATGTGATATGTTATAAAATACATTTATCTTTCACAGAATTCATTCTAGAGGGAAAATATTAACATGTTAGTTTTATTCAAAGAATGATTTTACAATGTGTGTTTAAAAAGACAATTAAAAACAAATGGCATTTTATACATCATTTGTTTTGTAATTAACATATGACTAGAACAGTCTGGAAGCAATGTATTAAATAGAAATAGTTGAAAAATGTTTGCTTTATCTAAAGTGATATTGCAGGATAAGCCTGGGAGTGTGGCACAAATCATTCTGTTATATAAATTTCTCCGGCAGTTACAGGAATATAATTTTCTGGGGATATGCTAAACTAAGCCCAGTGATAAGAGTAACAGACCAAAGGAAACACTGTAAAAACCCAGCTAGGTTATTCAACTTAGCTTTAAGCCTGTCTCTGCTGTCTTTTACAGGACTTTATTTAATTGCTTCTGACTGTATAGGCTAGTAAAAATCAGGCTGTACAGAATTGAAAAAAGAATCTGATTAAAGGGATCATTGTTTAGAATCTACAGCAATCAAAATTCCCTGTGATTCACTTCTATGAATAATTACATGGATCTTCACAATGACCATATGGTCACTGCAAAAAGAAAATTCAGTCAAATCTGTTAATTCATTAAGTAAAATAGCCTCAACAGTCATTCTTGGCTCATCCAATGGAATCTGGATGAAGGAGAGATGCACCTCTTTCCTGAATAAATTCAAGAGACAATCACAGATCAGTTTAACCAGGATAAAGAAATCATACAACTTTCAGGTACAAAGATGTTTTCTAAATAGTCACAGCCTTTTTTAAGGCAAGGGATGAGATACAGGGTTAAAAAAATGCTTCATGATTGTACATAGATTTCAATAAATTCAAACTCTAATTTTATAGACATCAACATAACTATACCAACTGAACACAATAACAGCAAAAAAATTCTCATAACATAATTTGTGCCATTACTTTACAATCATGTACAAAGGGAGTCACAATTCTTTTCTGAATGGGAATGTCGTTAGAGAGTCAAGTCCTCTAAACTCTCCAGCGGCACCACATTCTTATTCTGCATCTGTATTTCCTGTTTGCTAGTGGCAGAATACTAATTTCAACTAATTTAAATGAAAGCCCCACATAATGTAGCACTCTCATTTTATTTAAACAAAAACTAGAGATAAGCAGCAAGTAAGCGATGGCCCATGAGGCTTCTCAACCCCAGCTTTCTACTATGTAACGTTATTAGCTATGCATGGAAACCACTTTTTTTTCTCTACTGTTAACTTGTTTTTTTCTCTAATGTTTTTGAATTCTGATCAGAGCCATTACTACTGTTTCTAACTTTGTACCCTCTTTTGCAAGCATTCACAAGCCCCTTATTAAAGCTCTGGGAAGGCTTCCTATCTGATGCTCTGCCAGACACTGTCCTTTTGGACACAATGCATTCAGGTTATTAGCTTGATGTGCATCATTCAGCAAGCTGTCTTACAATTTCACTGATCATCATCTAGTAAGACTGAATTGCTGCCTTGCCCATGGCTTTTAGATTTATATAATTAACCAAAATTAGCTTGATGTTTAAAACACAATGCCAGCCTACTCATTTATTTTTGGAAGAACACTTTAGCGAATACAATGAGTGGGCTGATTTGGAATTGCCAACTTGAACTGTCAAAGTTTTCCTATAAATTACTATACTTAAAAAATTCAAATTCTATTAAGGCAAATACCATTAAAAGAAAACTATTTGATAAAACAATCAGGTACCGTATTATTTTCATTTTAGTTCACTATTATATTCAATCAAGTTCTAGTAGGAAATATTTCACACAATGCCTTGAGTGTGTATTGTAAATATTTTTTTTATATAGTAACTCCTGGACAAGTATATAATAGTTTTTGGTTACATAACTCTACAAAAATATAGCATGAACAAACTGTCTCAACTGTATCATTCTGAAGTTCTTAACGTCAGACAAAATAAAGGTGCCAACTACATGCTAAAGTAGATAGTAGATAATACCTACTGAAATATTTTTTAAAAACACTTACATCAAACTTACCCTTAAAATGATTCATGAAAACATTCAATTAACTATATTCTTCATAAAGAGACTGAAGAACAGAAAATCAAAATGATTTCCATAAAAAAACAGTCTGCAAACAGCACATAGAAAATTAAAACCCAGCTCTCATTACTGCTGGCTATTTCTGGTACACTGATACCATGGTATAAGTGATACACATTTTAGAGGTCACTGGACCTTGTTTTGAGTAATTTTAGGTAAATTCAAACTACTCTCTAGCTCCGTGTCTTTCTTGTAAGATTGTGACAATAATACCTACCTCATAAGGATCTAATACATGACTATTATAAATTATGTGAGCAGCACAAAGCATAACTGATAGATGCTCTGTAAATGTTAGTTCACTCATAATTCATTTCTAAATTCATTCAGCCAATATTAATTCTGCATGCCTAAATGCCAGGCACTGTTCTAGGCACCAGGGTGGACAACCCACATAATGTCTCTACTCTCATGGAGCTGTCATTCTAGTAAAAATAACAATGAAGAGTTTGGCTGGTGACATAAATGCCAATGCACGGTCCCTCAATCAACCTGTCCTCACCCCTCCATTGAGCACAGGGTTGCTGGGTGCCAGCCAATTGCTCTGGAGCATAGGAAAGGTTGTATTTGAATCCTACCCAGCTGCTTTACTACCTCTCTCTTATATACTTTATCTGCTCCCTTTTTTTTTTCCTACCCTGTCTTCCAGTCTCAACCATCTATGATTTTAAATAGTATGCTTCAAGTTGTGCCAAACACTGGAATTCAGCCAGGAAGGTGGCTGGGAGTAGGGAGGGGGCAGGCATGGAAAAACAGTCACTCAGCCATGCCCAAATCAGAGCAGCTGTCTCTATTTTATCAGTGTTATGCCCCCTGCTTAATATACTAGGCTCCCAGTGCAAGTTTCTGGTGGGAATAACTTTAGTGCTAAAGGAATGTTTGGAGGCAAAAAAGTACACCAGTTTAAGTATGCCCCATTCTTTAACAAGTTGATGCACAGAAAAAAGAAATGAGGGTGCAATAGGGGAATCCAGTATATTAAAAGAAACTTATGAGACATAAAGACCAAACAGAATATATGTGGTTTTTGAGTGGGTCTTTGTCAGCTATTAAAAGGCGTTTTTGAGACAACCAAGGAAAATTTTAAAATAAACGATATACAATAATTGTTAATTTTCTTAGGTATCACTAGGATAGTAAGTTATGTGGTAAGACATGCTTTTTAAACAAGATGACTACTGAAATATTTAGAAGCAAAAAAGTCACAATGTCTGAATTTTACTTTTAATATTTACAGCCAAAAAAAAAAAAAAACCATGATGTGAATATGACAGCCAACAACTGTGAAATCTTAGTGCTAAGTGTGCATTATATATTTCTCTTGGCTTTCTGTATATTTGATGTTTTTCATCAAAGAACATTTTTAAAAGTCTGGTATGCTCAATACCTCTTGGCATTCACAGGCCTTAATATACCTTAAGCCTCCTACAGTGACATATTAAAACTATACACAGGTTTTTACATTTGTACTTAACTACATAATCCAATTATAGTATTTTTAAAATACCAAAATGACTAACAATCATAAAGACAATAGATAGTGTCCTAGTCTGTTTGGGCCACTATAACAACATACCTTAGACTGGGTAATTTATAAACAACAGAAATTAATCCCCTCCCCTTCAGAATTGGGTTGGGCTAAGAGATTCATTTCTAACTAATAGAATAGAGCAAAAGTTACCAGCTGTCACTTTGGATATCATATTATAAAAGACTACAGCTTCCTGACTCTGTCTCCCTTCCTCCCTTTTCTTTTCCTTCTTGCTTGCTTGCTCTGATAACGTGAGGGAACATGTCACATGTGAGCTGCCCTATGGAGCGGCTCGAGTGGCAAACAAAAGCTTATGAGGAAATGAGGCCTCAGTTCAACAGCCTACAAAGACCTCAATCCTGCCTCCAACCACAGGAGCGTGCTTGAAGGAAAGGATCCTTCTGTGGGGAAGCCTTGAGTGACTTAGACTGTGAGAGACTCTATGTAAATTTCCTAGGGTTGCCATAACAAACTACCACAGGCTGGGTGGTTAAATCAACAGATTTATTTCTGGAGGCTAGAAATGCAAAGTCAAGGTGTTACCAAACTGAGTTTCTTCTGGGGCCTCTCTCTGTCTTCTTGAGGATGGCTGCTTTCTTTCTGTGGCCCCACATGGTCGGCTCTATACACAGAGGATGCACATGGCTGTATCCAAATTTCCTCTTCTGCTAAGCACTTCAGCTTAGGGTCCAGCCTAACAGCTTCATTTTAACCTAATTACCTCTTTAAAGAGCTTATCTCCAAATATAGGTACTGAGAGTTAGGACTGCAACATACACATTTGGTGGGGAGGGGGAAAAGAGAGAAGCATAAATTCACCCCATGACAGACCCTAAAGCAAAGGACCCAACTAATTTGCTTTTGAATTCTTGAACTACAGAAAATGTGAGATAGTAAAGGTTGTTTCAAGCCACTAAGTTCTGAGGTAATTTATTCTGCAGCACAGATAACTAATATAATGTACCAGGTAAAACCGTTAATCACCATTCACTTTCTGGGCCCAGGAAAAAACAACTTTATTACAATTTTTCATATGAATTTACACACAACAACTCAAATTTTATTCCATATCTTCCTGCATTTGAAGGCATATATACCTGAAATGGTCAATGTCCTTTGAATGCAAATAATTGCTTAACTGTCATACATGAACCTGAAATATACCCATCTCATAAACACCAATTCTAAATTTCAAATACCTCTCTAGCGGGTTCTAGTCTATCATCACTTCTGATATTACTTCTCATACCTGAATAATCAACATGCAATATGTGGAAAACTATGAGGTTCATCAGTTTAAAGAGAAGACAGTCGTCATCTCTGTTCTACATTTGAAAAATATTTTCCAGTTTTAGATTTATAATCACCTGTTAGAATGAGCAAACCAGTTAATTATCTGTTATCTATTTCCTTTCATTCACCTTTGTATACAAATTTGCTTCCATCTACAGCACTCGTCTACTTAAAAACCATATAAGTGAATTAGTATTCTTATCGAAAGATGGTACACCCACAACACATCAGCTCTTTAGGCTGACATCTATTCTTTATTCCACTTGTTACTTAAAATGAATGATCCACATTATTTAAAGGCCAAAAAGCATGTTTTCTTTCCATTTGGATTTCATTTCCCTCCTCCTAATTACAAACCTGTAATTAGATTATGACTTAGGATTTTTTTTTCCCTAACCATTCCAAGAAGGTCTTTACCGCTTAAATCTTTACATCAAAGATTTCTAGTTTGCCATATAAGGGAACAAATATGAATGACATCACAAATTTAGCCACTTGATATACTGATTTCCAAAAATGTCTCTGTACTTACGTTTTAGTCAATGAAATCTTAGAGAACTGCTTTGTATGTTATCTTTAATTGTATTGTTTTTATTGATATTAATTTGGAATTTGACAATTTATATCTTTTCCTCTTACTATCAATATGTCAGTATGTTACCGAACATTAGTCAATGAAATCCAATTCTCTTTCATTCAGTTCCCACCAGTATTTACACACAGTGAAGAGACCTGCTTGTACTCTTGTCTCTTTGACTTGTTCACTATACTATAATTGATGTCTGATTACTTTCTTAACATTGCTTTAAACGCTGAGTTTCCCATTGAGCAAATACTACAGAAGCATTTCCATTCTCAACTTCACTCTCTTTTATTTCTACTAATGTATAGATGCCCCCTTCTTACAATGGGGTTATTTCCTAATAAATTCATCATAAATTGAAAACATTGTAAACTGAAAGTGCATTTAATACATTAAACCTACTGAACATTATAGCTTAGCCTAGCCTACCTTAAATATGCTCAGAACACTTACATTAGCTACAGTTGGGGAAAATCATCTAACACAAAGCCTATTTCATAACAACATGTTGAATATCTCATGTAATTTATTGAATATTGTACTGCAAGTGAAAAATATGATGGTTTTATGGGCACTTGAAGTACAGCTTCTACTGAATGCATATTACTTTTGCACCATTGAGGTAATAAGTTGAAACTCTGTAAATCAAGGATTGTCTGTATTTCTTTTTTTTTAATCTGGAGTTGCCTTTTTTCTTCAAAAATACTTTCCTATTAGGTCTTTTTTTTTATGTTTCCAGATTTTTCTTCTTTTGGTCTTTATTATACTTGACTACCACTACCTCTGGGTGTAATTTATAGCACAGAGAGATAAACCACTTTATATACATAAAATCAGCTGTCATCCTGATATTCTCTGTAAGAAATATTCTGGTTCTAGATTTACCTCTTACGCTTTCTTAATTGAAACGCTATCTGGCATATATTAATGTACACGAAACATTTGTTGCTTTATATAATTATATGGTAAGAAGAAAAATGTAGAATGTCATGTTAATATTGCTAAAACCCTTATGATATATAACACATATTAAAATAGATCTAAAAGATAAAAATTATAATATTTTATACAACATTTTGCTAACAATTTATACAGTTAGAAGGTAAAGACTTACATATGAAAACAAACTAGTTCCTCTTAGTCCCTGTCTGACCATCGTTACAGTCCAAAACAATCCATTCCATGTTGGTGGCCAGGTTATGAGGTTTCTCTCAGATTATGGTCTCAAGGGGAGTAAGGAATCAGGATATAGAATATTAATAGGGTCTTTAAAAAAAGTCGAACAGCGAGGTCCTTGACTATCTCCCAACTATACCTGTCAAAGATCTTTGGACTACTCAGAGCTATTACCAGAACTAGGCAATAGAACCAGTCATCATTCTGATATGAGAGGTTAAAGTCTATGGAAAAACAGATTTGATAGATAACCTTCTAGAATACATCTATTCTGTATACCCTGTTAAACAAGCAAACTATACTCATGGCCTTCTAGACACCAAGGCTAGCACAGGGAAAGGGGATACGGAGATGATATTGAGTAATAGCTGCACAGAACACTACAATACTTAGAGCTTTTGAAAAAATGCATGATATCAAACAAAGTTAACAATTAACTCCCTGGTTAGAAGACCTTGAAAAATCTTGAAGAACATCTGAATGCATGGCAAGCATTTGTCTTTTTTTAACTTGGAATTATATAAGGAAAGTTTTACGCTCCATTCCAATAATTTATATTTATATATAATAATATCAGAACACTGACCACAGGCAAAATCAAACTAGATATAAGCACCCACACAGAAGAAGCTAAGTCATTTTATAACCATTCATTCAGAAGATGAAATTTCTCACTTGGGCATGTGCAGGGAAATTATTTTGCTTTGGTAGT